>NC_057813.1:517357008-517577729 GCF_018294505.1 Triticum aestivum
CCCAACCTTTCCCGATCTCCTCGTCGCTAAGCAAACAAACCCCTTATTAACCCCCCGCCGAAGCAGAAGTTAGCCTGGAGAAAAGGGCGCCACTTGCACTGGGCTAGGCACTCTGCTCCCCGGTGCTACTAGAGTAGAGTAGAGCCGGAGCGCCTGGTACGTGCCACTGGGTGTGTGGGGGCTGAGTGCTAGGAGGCCAGCGCCAGGCGGGAGCCGAGATTCCTTCTTGTCCCCGACTGGGTTCAGGCGGATTGGTTGGTGCTCTTCTTGCGGATTCTTTCTCCGTTCTTGGCAAGTTCGCCGTCCTGCTCCTGTGCTACGGCGGCGGTGAGGAGAAGGCAGCAAAGATTGCGCGGGGGCCAGGGGAGAGCAGCCGCCGGTGTCCGGCCTCGGAGCGGCCGCCCCAGCCCGTCTATGGAAGTTGCCGCCCCGGCTCCACGCCACGGCCTGGAACCAAATTGCCGAGCAAGGCGCGGCTCGCCTGCCCTTCTGACGCTGCTGCTCACTCCGGTGCCCGTCTTCTGCCTGGTTCTTGCTCCGGATCGACGGATTGCCGCGGGCCTGCTATGACGGTGGTCATGGGTCGGCGCCAGTGCGCTCACTGGATGCTGCTGCTCTTCTGTTGCCTCCTCCTCACGTCCCCCTCACATGGTACGCGGTGTTTTTTTTTATCCAATTCAATTCAGTGTTGTTTTGTCTAGATCATAGAACTCATACATCAAGTTTACTGTCTAGCTGAGCAGGCTTTTGCAACAAAATAACCACCGGCTTTGGTGTCACAAACTGAGATTTGACTGTTGGTGCTTGCTGTTTACCAGGTCATCGTCACCATCGACCCGCTGACGCGTTTGTCGGGGCATACGGGATAAACTACGGGAGAATAGCGAACAACCTCCCGTCCCCGGACAAGGTGGTGGAGCTCCTCAGGAGGTCCAAGATAAGGAATGTCAAGATATATAATGAAGATCACGCTGTGCTCGATGCGTTCAAAGGGACAGGGCTCAACCTGGTCATTGCTATCAACAATGGGTTGCTGAATGCTCTTGCTGCCAATGAGAGCGTTGCGATTGACTGGCTGAATGAGAACGTGAAGCCTTACATTTCTCATACACGCATCGTTGGAATCACTGTGGGGAATGAGGTGCTGGGAGGCGATCCGAGCTTGGCCGCTCCGCTCGTTGGAGCTGTTAAGAATATGTACGATGGTCTCAAGAAACTGCATCTGGATGACAAAATTGAGCTTTTCACACCCCACTCTGAAGCTGTGTTCGCTACTTCCTATCCACCCTCTGCATGTGTTTTCAAGGAAGAAATCATGGTGTATATGAAGCCACTGCTGGACTTGTTTTCACGGATCGGCTCACCTTTCTATGTCAATGCATATCCCTTTTTGGCTTACTTAACTGATCCGGGACAGATCGACATTAATTATGCTCTCTTTCAGCCCAACCCTGGAATAGTTGATCCGAATACTAGTCTGCACTATGACAACATGTTTGATGCGCAGATAGATGCAGCTTACGCTGCTCTGCAGGCTGTTGGTTATAATGACATGGAAGTCCGGGTGGCAGAGACTGGCTGGGCTTCTAGTGGAGATCCAAATCAAGCAGGAGCATCAGTTGAGAATGCAAGGACTTACAATTACAACCTCCGTAAGAGGCTCTTTTTGAGGAAGGGAACTCCTCTCAAGCCAAAGATACCGGTCAAAGCATACATCTTTGCCTTGTTTAATGAGAACTTGAAGAATGGAGATCCTACTGAGAAGCACTATGGGCTCTTCAATCCAGATGGAAGGATTTCATATGATATCGGTTACTCAGGTCTATTACCTTCATCAGCACCCGCATCCTTGCTGTCAATTAAGGTAAGCATTTACTTCTCGGCTTCTCGCCCATCTACTTGTTTGCCCACTAGTCTTTGTTTTCATTGTATTGTCCTGTTTGATGGTTATTGGATTATATTATAGTAAGGTCTTTGCTCCAGTAATCCACTTTCTCAACATTTATGAACTTCAAAGCAGATTAGAGGTGGATATAAAAAGTTCCAAAGTCATCAATTGCCACTCAAAAGGGTACAGTAGTCAATTAGACATAGCTTTCAAGTCCAAACCTCATGACATCTTTAACAAAAGGGGCCCTATCAATTTAATTTCTTCCGTGCATCATGGATCATGGCACTTTCAGCTGTCCAGCATCTGTATCACAGTATCAGTATTACAATTTGATACTTAGCTAAGTAAATCAATTTTAAAAACACCATCCCTGTCTTGGCGGAAGGATTCAAGGTCATGACGCCGCGAGGTCTGCTGGGGTTCCATCATTCACACATGGGATGAATGTGGCGGTCGATTGTTGGCTGTCCTTATCCAGGTCGTGAACATTGTAATATATGTTCGTTAACGAACAAGGCCTGTCAGTGTTGTGGATGAACGTCTTCTTTGACAAACAGGATTGGTACCAATGTTGTCCAGAGAAGAACTTCAGTTGTACTAAATAGAAATAACACAGGCAGGCTGAGCAGTAAATACTGAGATCCTCCATAAAGTAGACAAATGACAAGAAATTAACTTGCCTACTTCTAAAACGATTTAAATGCCAATAAGGTCCGAATAAGTTTCCTTTCCATTTATATCATTATGTAACCTCTTTACCCAGTTGGGCTAAGCCAATTTCATTGCACTAATAAATGCCTAGCAAAAAAATTGGATGACTCTCAATTCCTTTCTTCGAAGGTAGTTTGTTGTTATTAGTGTAGTGCATAATTGAATGAGGTATTGATCTGCAAGTTCATGTTCTGAATTCTCTAAAAGTTCCCCTGCAAATAATTTATGGGAATTTTTAACCAAACTTGCTAGAATAACAGGCTTCCTGTACTTTAGCCTACTAGAACAATTTGCCACTTATGTTCATTAAAATCACCTCAGTTCCGGGTATTGTGTAATAAAAAATGATCCCCAATTTGATATACTGTATTTGTTATACTTCTATTAGTCAGTTTTTCTATTGGATTCTGGTACTGCCTATTTCTTGCTTATCTTTGGCGTATGATGATAGCACATCATTACGATAGAAGGTAACCTGATTTGACATTGTGATTTATGTTTACAGGAGATGCGAGCCTGGGGTTGGATTGCACACTATTCGGCTGCAGTTATCCTAGCTATTTTCTTGTTTTAGGCTTAGTGACTTGATGATTATAGAATAGCACATCTGTTAAGGGTACAATGAAGATGAGGAGTTAGAATGCCTGCCTGCTTGTACTGGGAAAGTCAGAACGGAAATTCAAATAATGGTTCCCTGCACACCAACCAGTTTCGTCTGTGTTCCCCTCACTCCTTTTACCTGTGAAAAGAACATGGTTTTCAATTTTTACTGTATATATATTTATTTTAGCATTAGAAATGCAGTATGAAGCTTATCATCCTCTGCAACCTATCAATTTTTACCATGCCAAGTTCCAAGAAAAAAATGGCTTGGACACGTGAGACGCTTTTATCTTTTCTTTTTCTGACGACCTGGTGGACGTGGGTGTCCATTGAACTGCCAGGCTGACAGGATTAACAAACCCCGTTGTTGGTCGTTTCTTCCCCAGTAAGTAGTGTATCTACACAATTGCATGTTGTTGCACTCAAGGCACCTGCTTTTCTGCTCCCTCCGATCTGAATTAATTGATGAAGCTGCATCAATTAATTTGGATCGAAGGGAGTACTACTAGACCTTAGAACTGACTTAAAATCATGGAAACCACAAAACCATACTCTGAATAATAATGTGACTTTCAATGTCTTTCATACTACTGCTAAGCTGGCCTGTACCACTTAGCTGAGCTAGGGGGACTGCAAAAGGTAATGACTGGACCAGCATGGTCAGATGATTTTACTTCTTCCAATAATTGTTGTACTTATGTCCATTTGGATCCACGTGTAATAAGCATGATGAGTCGCGATTTATTTTTGTACAAAAGCATGATGAGTCGTTGCTGAAGCAATCGTATCTTAAACAATCGTTCTTCACATCATCATCTCTGTAAGAAAAAAAGAGAAGAGGCCTAGGCCTGCTTCAGTAGTGGGCAGCCCTTTATTCTCTCGCCGTCCTTTCTCCCCTTGCAACTTTTGATCCATCTTTTCTGCAAAGAGTATAATATACTATCAGGGAGAAAAAGGAGAAGTAGGACTTTCAGGATGTGCCAACTCTTTTGAATTATGTCTTCTTTTTTTCTCGAGGGGATGCCAGTGAGTGAGTGAGTATGCAGTGGCGAGCATTGGATCCCACTGCACTATCATGTGATGATGATGTGTGAGGTTTACAGTATATATATTATATTATTGTTATTGCAGGACTATGCACCACTGGCTGGCCTCTCGGCTTTTGTCATGATAGATACGCGGTGTACGGTGGTGTTTAAGAAAGTACGGTGATGAGGTTATTAATACTGACATTTAACTTAACAGCAAATAATCCAAAACCTTGAGTGAGCACAGGAGCTATTCCTGAACCAACAAGTGACGATCCAAACAACTAAACAGGGCAACATCACCGTAAGTGGGCATTTTGAGGCCACACAACACAGGTTTTGGGTAGGGCACCATGGAAATCAAGGAACAGATGAGATGTGAGCTCGGCTTAGCAACATTTCAGATTCATCAGGAAGGCATGTTGATATGAAGATTGTACTACTACTACATTGTAATAGCCAGCATAACTGTACATCTTTCAAGCTTCTTCAGCTAGTAGGTACGTACGTTCCCTTAAAAAAAAAGTACTGTGCATACGTACTCCTTGCCTCGTAAACTAAAGTAGTGATCTAAAAGATCTTATATTAGTTTACCTAAGGAGTACAACACAAGAAAAAAGGCAGTCAGTCTGGAAAAGATCATGCATGCCTTTCTTGCCCTTCTCTTGCGAAGCTAAGCTTTAGTTGAAAACTCAGTCGTGTAGCCTTGCTCGTTTTCATGTTTATTAATAAATGCCATATATTTCTTTCTCTTGTTAAGAAAAACGTGCATGACATTGCTTAATAGGAAGTTAGAGCTATGAAGACAAATCTTGGAATCAAAAGATTTTAGACTTCGTAGAATCAAAAACGAGTACATGAAGTGCGTTTTCAGTACAATTAGCCTGCTAGGCACGAGGATGAGTTTAGTCTTGATGAACATGTTTTTTTTCGAAACGGAGGCAAAGATTGCCTCATCTATTAATTAAGCAGAAGAAAATTGCCCAGTTAATTACGGAAAACCGGGCAAAAACCGGAACAACAAGGCCAAGCCCACTCCCATAGACTGAAACACATAGGGCAAAGCCCACCCTAATCGACGACAAGTCGACTTGCGGCCAGACAACATAGCTTCGACTCTGACGGAGAACTCAGAAGGACAAAACCAGACACAGCTAGCGCCACGGAAGATCGCCGAACGGGCACTTACAGCCAGTCATCGTACACCACAGGGCCCCGCCGCCGCAGCTTCGACTCCATAGCAACAAGCAACCCGAGGCAAAACCGTGGACACGCCGGAGAAGAGCCGACTACCGCAACCATTGTCACGTCGCCGACATCGCTCCCATCATCATCGTTGCCACAAGAGTCTGGTCGCCACAGAGATTCTCTCGGGGCCGCCGCCCCGACATCCACCGCTCCGTCGCGCCCAGCGCAATCAATCGGCACCGCCTTCCGGGGCCGCCGCCCCGACATACCACCGCTCCCCTCGAGCAGCAACGCTGCACAACCCAGCTACCCGCAGCCCACGCTGCTCAGGGCAACCGCTCGCAGACCACGAACGTCGCACCACATACGGGGCCGCCGCCCCGACGTAAAGTCAGACCGCCTCCTCTAAGGCGCATCGACCGAGCCGACATCCCTACCGCCCAAGCGGAACAAGAATGCCACCCAATCAATGTCAAGCCAGAGCCCCACCTCATAGAGCTGGCACTCGCATTGTTCCCGAGATCGCCATCTCGACGCACAATCAGAAACCACCCGGGGCCGCTGCCCCGACGTCCACTGTCCCCGTCGACGAAGAGATCCGTGCAAATTGCCAAATGCTGACTCTCCAAGGCGATGCCTCAAAGAAGGATACGACGTAGCCGCCGTCAACGCCCGCTTCGACCACCGAAGCTAGGGATTTCTCCCGGAGAGTCATGAAATGGAGCTCCACGGCAACGCCTTCAAGAAGGGGAGTGACACCATGGCGCCACCGTTGCCGGCACCGAGCCAAAGTCGGGGCTAGACTTTCGCCTGGAGCTCCATCACACCTTCGGATCCGAGCAGATCCGAAGCACTGCACAACACACCATCCCCATGGTCGACGTCCACCGGCTCCACCTTGTGATGCAGCAGCCGTCGCACCTCTCAAGCACGCGGACCCGCCAGATCCGCGGCCTCCCCGCCGCCGTGCCTCTGCAAGACCCCCTTGCGCTGCTGCCGCGCCTCAGCACGGCCCCTTGCGCCGCCGCCGTGCCGCTTGCACAGCCCTGCCCAGGCCACATATCCACAGCGCACTGCGCTGGGCGTCAGATCCGCACCAGCAGAGCGACCCCGCGCCGCCGCGCGCCTGCAGCACGCCTCCAAGCGCCGCCCCCAGCGCCTCCTCGCTGCGCGAGAGCTAGCACCGTGCCCAACCCACGAGCACCCGCTGGAGTGGCCGTCCCGCGCCGCCCCATCCAGAGGAGAAGGAAAGAGACCCCGCCGCCGACGCGCCGCGCGGGCTTTGCCCGGCAACGCCTGCCGGCAGCGGCGAGGGGAGGATGGGCGGAGGGGTGGTGCCTCATAAGAACACCTTACGATATTTCGGGTCAATGTTGCAGAAGGATGAGGATATCGATGAAGATGTGAACCATCGAACCAAAGCCGGATGGATGAAGTGACGCGAAGCTTCTGGCGTTCTTGTGACAAGAGAGTGCCACAAAAGCTAGAAGACATGTTCTATAGGACGGCGATTCGTCCTGCAATGTTGTACGATGCTGAGTGTTGGCCGACTAAAAGACGACATGTTTAATAATTATGTGTGACGGAGATGCACATGTTAAGGTGGATGTGTGGCCACACAAGAAAGAACCGGATCCGGAATGATGATATACGAGATAGAATTGGAGTAGCACCGATCGAAGAGAAACTTGTCCAATATCGTCTGAGACGGTTTGAGTATATCCAACACGGCCTCCAGAAACTACAGTGAATGGCTAAAACGTGTTGATAATGTTAAGAAAGGTTGAGGTAAACCAAACTTGATATGAAAGGAGTCCGTAAAAGAGATCTGAGTGTCACCAATGAACTAACCATGAATAGGGGTGAGCGAAAGTTTGTTATCCATGTGCGAGAACTATGAGTTCCATGATTTTATGGGTTTCATATCTAGGCTACCCCAACTTGTTTAGGAGTAAAGACTTTGTTGGTGTTGTAAATAAACGTGTATGCCTTACAAATCTCAATATGTTTTTTCTATACAACAACGGAATATCTTCTGAGAAACAAACATTCAGCCTCTGCCTGAGAACTGAGAAGCATATATACGCATGCAGGATAAAATCACTAGCCCTGACAAAAAGGATGAGAGATACAACAACCATCACAACCATAACTTTCTTATTATTCAGATGGACAGAACGAACTTCAGACACACAAACACACACACACAAGCACGCACAATATATGTTTGTATACAACAGCAGCAACATCAATATTTACTGCACCCAAATGTTGTATAACTGTAGACCACTGATGGGAGGAACCTCACACAGGGCTAATTCTTCATGCATGACTGTAGACCACTGTACTATGAACACACCTTCAACACAAGACCTAAAATTACTTAACACTTCGACACCCAACCCCTTTTATTTATATCTATCTTACAGAGGGGTAGTTAATACATACAAATCCATAAGTAAGACAACAAAGACTTCACACAATCATACCGCGGCCTTCTTCACAGCATAGGACAGGAGCAGGAGATACTTGCCAGACGAAACGAACCGCGTCGAAACGGAGGTCGGGCGGGAGGAAAGCCTTGGGCGCTAGAGCCAGCTGCTGCGACCAGAGGCGCTGAATTCCTTGGCAGGTTTGGAGCTGCGAGGCGCCGAGGTACTGGCCTCAGCGTTGTTGCTGGAGTCCTCCCCGAAGCTCAGACCATTAGCAAACATTGACACGATGTTGCCGCCGTGCACCCGGCCCTCGGGAAGAGGCGCACGGCCAGGAGCCTCCACTGGAAGCATGGAGATGCTGCGCCTGCTGGTTTCCGAGGTTGCAGGGTGGCTCCGACGATCAAGGGAAGCAGCGCTGCTTGTAATGCTGAAAGCGGCCAGCGTTCGACCACCGTGGATACGGTCATCGTCCAGGAGCGGGTTGTGATGGACGCACATGCCTTTCTTGCCTCTTGCAAGGCGGTCACAGGGTGGGCCGCCAGCTCCAAGGTCGGACCCTGGGTGGCCCCACGTGCAGCGTTTGCCCCCGCCGTGTGCCTTGCAGAAGTCGGTGCTTCCCTGTGCGCTCTTATCACACCCAGCAGTTATGCACCTCTTGCCCCCACCATGACCAACGCAGCGATCGGTACGACCTCGAGCGCTCTTGGTGCATCCTTCCACCACACACCTCTTGCCACCTCCATGCGCAACGCAGAACTGTGTACCTCCGTGCACACATTTTGTGCAGCCTTGAGCCGAACAACGTTTGCCTCCTCCATGCCCTTTGCAGAATGGCGTGCTTCCCTCAGCACCCTTTGTACAGTCAGGGTGCGTGCACCTTCTGCCACCACCATGCGATTTGCAGAAATCAGTACTTCCCTGGGCGCCCTTCGTGCAACCAGCATGCTGACAGCGAGGTCCGCCTCCATGGGCAATGCATAAGCCTGAACGCCCTTCCGCGCTCTTTGTGCAGTTCTCCTGTTGACACCTTTTCCCACCACCATGTTTGATGCAGCGGCCAGATTTCCCTCTTGCTGCTCTTCTGCAGCCGTCATGGATACAACGCCGACCACCGCCATGGCCTATGCAGTAATCAGTACGGCCTTCAGCGCTCTTGGTGCACCCAAGGTGCCCGCAGCGCCGTCCCCCTCCATGAGCTTTACAGTAGATGGTCTTGCCCTCGGCGCCTTTGTTGCATCCCTCTCTACGGCACCTTCTCCCCCCACCATGTGCAATGCAGCGCCCTGACGAACCTCTGGCCCCTTTTCTACATCCTGGATATGAACAAACTTTTGTGCTGCTGATGCGATGTTGTGGACTAACAGAACCGGAAGTACAGGTTGCTGGACTTTCTTGTAGTTGGAGCAATGTTGGCAGTGAAGCTGGACCCTGACTCTGGTTAGAGCTGCCTGATAAAACTTGCCTTGGAGAAAACCCAGTCATCCTTACAGTCTTATTAAGGAAATTAAGGAACTGACCACCAGATGGTCGACGAAGAGAAGTAGAACCTTCGTCAACTCTTGGGACTAGGTCCATAATGTATGGCTGCAGAAATGTGCTGTTCTGTTTGGTTGCTGAAGTTAGGTCTTGGCCAGTAATAGCAGATTGACATGGTCCAACAGACAAAGATAACTCAAGATCCAGCCCAGCCTTCGCCGAAGTTCTCTTAAAATCACTAGCCTGCTTATCCAGCCTGGAAGTACCTTCACTGCCCAGCGTAAGATAATTTAAGCCCAAATCAACAGAAGAACCTTCATCACTGCCCTTAGGAGAAGATATGGTGCAGCCAGCACGCATACTCTGCTTGCTGGAATCTGAGTTTGATGAGTTGCCCAGACCAAGCGACAAGCCATCGAACTTTCTCTTGGTTCCTCTTGGTTGGTTGTACAAATAACCGTGAGCTTGCACATCAAGTTGACTATTACTGTCTGCGGGATGACTGGCTACGGGGACGACAGGGAACTTGCTCACAATGGCCTTTGGATTTGAGAAACTTATAGTAAATGCTGACTGCCCGGGCCTGGGGTCCATTGTTCTCAGTGCCCAAGCTTGCCTCACTTCCGGGTTAAATAATGGTCAACGAAACTACCAAGTTAGAAAACCTAAGGCATTTAGCAGTACAAGTTATCTTTGCAACCACCGCTGACAAACCCTGAAGTATCTCTACGATCCATTTTCCAGTGCTCTATGCAGAGATAAGTTATTTCTTCTCAAAGCAGCAACAATGCTAAACTTCAGAGGAATCACACCAGGGTTTTATCTGACCAACTGAATCACGGCTGCAGAGAAGGAAAGGACAATGGTCAATCAATGATCATGAGTCGACATAATGCACAAACTCAATTGATATACAGCTGAAAGGAATATATTAAATTAGTGTTGAAGTATTGTAGGGTACTGTTCAATCATGTATCGCTACCACCTGAGACATAATGTCAACTTTTGCTAAAGGATAGAGACAAGACAACGATTTGAATTGCATGTCATTACGAAAAGAAAAACTTGAATTGTAGGTCTCTGAAATCTGTTCTAAACTTAAGGAATCGAAAGTATGACACCTCTTACTGAATACTAGCAAGCATATTAAGTACATAGAGAAAAATTACAACTGTGTCATTAAAGAGAATAGAATTCCAAAATGATTTTCATCGATCAAAGTGAAATGGTACTACATATGAAACAGCAAGAATCTAGTCATCGGAGGAGGCTGTCCTGGCAGCCTACCAAGCAGCGTTCGGGTGGACTGGCCCGGCTCCCGTCTTCATCGACCTCACCGGCTGCAATGGCGATGGCAAGGGCAAGCGGATGTCTAGGGCAGCGTGCGGGCGCAGACTTTTTTTATGTTTTAATTAATGTTTAATAATGTTTTAAGTGGACTTTGGCCGGCGGTTGACCGGCCACTTAATGTTTTATTATGTTTATTTCTGCGACGTGTTTTTTTTGGACGCAGGTAAATTTGGATCGGCCTCCCGTTGGGTGCACCAGCCGACCCAAATGAAAAAGCGGACGCGCCTGTCCGCCTGGCCGACCCAACCGGACAAAAAGCGGACGGAACACGCGTCTGTTTGGGTCGGCGCGTTGGAGTTGCTCTAATAGCTCAATAGAAAAACACAAATCAATCTACTCAGTATGGGGAGTAGTCACTGCTGGCAGTTCCTTAACAACAGAAGAAGAATATCAGCACCATGCCTCAATGACTGGAAAAAGGCGAGAAAAGAAACAGCATATATCTGCAAGAGATGACTTGATGCAACTGCACTGTTGTAGTACTATATAGGTGACCTAAGGCACCTGCAAAACGCATAGGAGAGGAATATTCTACTTTCTTCTCACCCCAACAAGCAAAATGGAATCTGGTTTCAGCTAATAGTCAAACTGAAGAAATTCTGCACACTTAAACATGAAACAGAGATGCCTATGACCTAATCACTTTGGAAGCTCAAATTGAGGATCATTTGAAGATTCACCCAACAGGAACGGTCAAATGGGATGTTAGTTACTACTCCCTCCGTCCGAAAAAGCTTGTCCCAAGCTTCTTTCTCAAATGGATGTATCTAGCTCTAACTTGATACTAGATACATCCATTTGAGGGACAAGCTTTTTCAGGCGGAGGGAGTACCTGCAACTCCAAACAGAAAAGGCGGTGCAAACAGGATAACTGTAAATGCAAAAGCTTGATTTTAATCTCTTTACACAGATGTTCTTATTCCAAGAATATCATTTACACCTATAATTTTCTGCCCTACAGATGGCATGTCACCAGCAAAACTTGCAGAGATATTCCCAACACACACAAAAACTAGGAATCCAAAACGCGAATTCCATTTCCACGCAAAACCTACGCAGCTCAACAAAGGTGATCTGTGAACAGTATCTCGCTATAAAATAATAAGACCGAACAACCACACGACATACCAAACCGTGTAACCGGCAGCAAGGATCAATTCACGGCCCTCGCCAGCCCAGGGCCGGATCTAGGTGGTGCGCACACGGCGTACCAAAAATTTGCAGAGGTCATCACTGGATGGCGAAAAAGCTCATACCTCGAAAACGAATGTCCGAGATTGCTGACGAGGGGGCGGCGGCCAAGAACGGGAGCGGCGGAGGTGGCGGGAGGCGTGTGATGGGAGGAATCGGATGCGTCGGCGGCGACGCTTGGCTGCGGCGCCGCGGCAGCGGGAGGGGGGGCAGAGGCGGCGGCCAGGAGAGGGAGGCGGAAGAGGAAAGGAAGGGGATGGTGGAGGGGAGCCGCTTATGTAGAGGATCGAGTGCTGCCCAGATTGGCGTTGTGGACGACGCCGCAGGCGCACGAGAGCAAATCAAAATCCCTTCTTTTTCTGTGTCTGTTTTCTTCGGAAATGGAGCGTGTGATGGATGGGAAGAAGCGACGGATGGGGAGGGGGGAGTGGCAGAATATTCTTTTCGAAGCTTTGTCATGTAGGTCCCTGTGGTTGCTTGTAATTGCTGAGAGCATCTTTGGATTGTAAGAATTTCAAAGATTTTCTTGCATGTCCTTTGAATCTAAGGCCTCCTCCGGTAGCGATGTAAATGGTACGGATAATTTTCATTCCGAATCCGTATCCGCATCCGTTTCAAAAGATATGGTATGCACTTGCACGAATCCGCCAAATATGGATGCGGATATGGATTTTGGTCAACCGGATATCCGGCAGATATGATATCGGTAAATATCTCGATATTTTTTTGCGGATTATCCAAGGTCATCAAATATGATTATCCGATAAATCTAGGCCAATCAACAAGCCCAAATATCGAATTAGCCCACTAATTAGAACCACCACATATAAATTGTTGTCATATTGGTGTGAGTGTCCCTTTGTTATTCTCTAGTGTTATGCGGTTGGATAAAAAGTTGTGCTCATATTGTTTGCATAGTAGAAATAAAATCATGTCTCATTGCACGTATGACCCAATACCTTTTGTTTGTTTTCGCTCTGAATTTGTAATCCTATAAAATCCGCTTTCAAATCCATATCCGGTCATTATCCACTCCGCTACAGATCCGACAAAATGTACGGTAAAAATATGAGGAAGGCATTATCCGATCCATTTACATAACCATCTTTTGGTTCATATGATAGGAATGACGCTCAATTCCTATAGGGAAGAGATGTCATTTGAAGTATAGGATATGAATTGTTTCATTGAGTCTTGGTTAATGTTTTTTTCCTTTGACTAAAACAATGCTTGTGCGTTGCAATGGGATATAAATATTCTAGTACGATAGCTTGTGATTTACCTATCAATAATATGCGATTGTGTAAATAATTTTTCATCAAATTCTGTCAGTGATTTACCTTATATATTGATCAGAAGTGATTTACCTGTCATATTATGTGGTTGTGTAAATAAATGTTTATCAAATTCTGCCCATGATTTACCTTATATTTTGATCAGAAGTTTGATAAGTATATTAAAGTGAAATTGGTTTAGAAGGTAAGTAAATTAAGGTGATTGATTATTATACAGGGAATGTTGGACGAAGGGGTGGTGGGAAGAAATGTGAAATGAGAACCTTACATTTTTTTAAGTAGTAGAGAAATGTGAAGGGTTGGTTTCTATCCTGCATAAAGAAAAAGGGTTCGCCCACTTTATATTATAAAGCAACGACCACGGCACAAAGATACGGTAGCAAGGGTCCGACCAGCGGAGCACACACGGACAAACACACACAACAATACAAGTTATAAAAGTCTTGCTTGGGGATCAACACAAACAAGCCCCGAAAGCAAATATCATAAGCTAAATTGGTTCCGGTGGAGGCGGGGGAAGCGGCAGTGTGAGCGGCAGAGCAAGTATAGATGCGAAGGACCGGAGCGCGGTGATCATCCGGTCGATGGAGAGGCGGTCCTGGCGCTTGCTAAGCGGCCTCCAGAGCTGTAGATAGGCACACAGTTTGTATATGGCGTCAGTAACATGAAGCGGGATAATGTGTTCAATCACCAACTTATTACGAACATTCCATAAAGTCCACAATAGCGACCCAACCAACACCCATAGGGAGGGTTGCTCTATACTAGTAAATGTGAGAACCTCCGCAAACATATTCGAGAGGTTGGCATGGCACCAACTGCCACCCACCATCTCAGGAACACAACTCCACAAGAATCTCACCGAGGGACATACAAAGAAAATGTGATTTGAGTCCTCAGGGACCGAACATAGGGGCACAACCCGTCTGGGGGGCCGTTGCGCTTAAGCACCTCCGTGCCGGAGGGGAGGCGGCCCCTGACTAGTTGCCACATGAAGATCCTAATCTTCAATGGGCGGCTTAATCTCCCAAAAGAGGTTAAGATCCACTGGTCCTGGGGTGGGTAGGATCGCCCGATAAAGCGATTTAGCAGAAAATCGGCCCGTCGGCTCGAGGTCCCACCGTGTTGTGTTTGCACATCTCGCCTTAGGCGATTCTCCATAGCCATTTGGATAGGAGATAATGCCCAAGCCGCCTTGGTCCTTGGGTTTGCACATCTCGGACCATCTCACCATATAGTATTTCTACTTATTGTCCTTCCCTGCCCAGAAGAACCTGGATTGGTATTTGGCTATGTCATGATGGAGGCATTCATTTAAACTATAGAATCGCATGAGGTACATAACCAAGCTGGTCATCAAAGAGTTGATTAGGATAACCCGAGCCGCCTTGGAGAGCCACATCCCTTGCCAAGGTTCAACTCGATACTGGACCTTGGACACCGTCGGATGAAGGTCCTTTGCTAGTATGCTGGTGTCACTAATGGGCATGCCCAGGTAGGTCGTTGGGAAGGAACCAAGCCGATGGTTAAGCCGACTCACGATTCGCCGTTTCTCCTCATCAGAGTACCCCAACACTATCACCTCGCTTTTATAGAAGTTAACCGTTAGACTGGACATCTCCTGGAAGCATAATAACATGAACTTGAGGTGTCGGATGTCCGCGTCTGACCCTTCCACCATCAAGATCGTGTCATCCACATATTGAAGGTGGGTGATGCCACCACCCACTAGTTGGTGCGAGCAAATACCCTTGATATGTCCCGCTTTCTTGGCCGAATCTAATATCGTCGCGAGGACATCGACCACCAATTTAAATAAAAAAGGGCATGGGAATAGGAATCCATTCCTACAAACCAAAGGGCTCCAAAAGAATTTTTCCTTAAAAAGAACCTATTCTATACAAAATCCTACAAACCAAAGGAGGCCTAAAGAATGGTGATGTCTAAATTTCTATGCCTCCATTCCATAGAAATTCTCACTTGAACCTCTTTCTAATTAGTTAAACTTGTTTGCATAAGAGTATTATCAAGCGGTAATCCACATCTGAGCCCAGGCTCATCCACACCCAGCAAACACTAAATTTAAAATAGTAAAAAAAATAAAAAAAATGATTTTTTTGCCGTCAAAGATGCTCAAGTGAACTAGCTGCATACAAAATTTCATCATGAATGGACATTTGAGTAGCTCTAAGGAAAAAAATCGGTTCTCAATATTGTCTTTTTTCAAAGTTTCTTAAATATTTTTTTGATGAGCGCTCCTCAAATGTCCTTTCACCAACAAATTTTGCACACACCTAGCGCCTAGAGCATCTGCGATGCTAAAAGAATTTAGTTTTTTTTTTCATTTTTAATTTATTGTTTTGCACCTACATTTCTATCAAATTGTTGTTTCTTTCCCCCATTTCTATGTCTCTTGGTCCTACAAGTCAAAGAACTAAAGTGTTTATACTTGATTTATCATGCTAGGGACAGTGAAAGATATTCAGGCTTCAAGTCAAAAAATAAAGTGAAACAACCATCTTATTTCCTCCTTTTTTGAAGAGCCCACTTCTTATGTTGTTACCTATTATATAGGATAACTTTGGGAACATTCTTTGCTGGGATCTAAGTTCTTCTGGTAAATCTAATTCTAAGAGCCCGTAGGCTTTGTACAATGCTAAATGCTTAGGGAGGTGCTTAGAAAAATGAACCTGTTTTTTTTAAGCACCAATGCCTATTTCTACAGAAGAGATGCCTAATTAAGTGTTTACCTTGTACAAATAAGCACCGGTGCTTAAAGAAACATCATTTTTTTATCTAAGCACCTCCCCTAAGCACCTTGCATTGTATAAGGCCTTATAAGCTTTGCTTGTAGAAAATTCCAACCCCACCACACCAATCACCATAGGCATATATCTTCTTTGGTAAAAGGAAATTGCTCAAGTAGGTTTGGAAACATAAGTAGATGGTGCCAAGAGTTCAATTTTTTCCATGAGGCTCCTTCTAAAAGCACCATCCACAGGTATAAGAGCATGTAGATTCTCTATCCATACAACAATGTTAAATGTGTAATCAGCAGGAGGAGAATTGCTTTTTTCTTTCTTTCATTGTCCTTTGCTAGAGCTGCATGGTTCAACCACTCGTGGTATACAGATCTAATCTTCTTACCAAAAACCATGTCTTCTTACAAATCATCATCTAGAGTCTACTACCCATGAATCACCAACATGCCACCATTGAAATAAAAAATTACCTTTTTGTGGTGCCTGTAGAAAATGGGTCTTCCTCACCTGGCACACCAAGCTGAGAGGGCCATTTCATCATGCCTAGCCCTCTTGAAAGATGTACATGATCATGGGGATGCGTCAGTTCAAGCGCAACACTCTCTTCTTGCAGGGACATTGATACGCCTCCAATGTACATGACCATGGGGATGCTATTATATTATCAATCTTGTATGCTTTATATGCCATTATATATCATTTTGTGGACTAACCTATTAACTTAGTGCCTAGTGTTAGTTCGTGTATTTTTGCCTATTTCTTTGTTTCGCATAAAAACCGTACCAAACAAAGTCCAAACACGATGAAATTTTACAGTGATTTTTTTGAACCAGAAGAGACCCTAGAAGCTTCGGGAAGAGACCAGAAGGTGCACAAGGGAGTGACAACCTCACACAATGCACCCTAGGGGGAGGCGCGCCACCAGCGCTTCTGGGGCCCATGTGGCTCCATTTGACCTAATTTCTGGCCTATAAATTCCTTAATATTCCAAATCCCCTAGACCGAGACCCAAAATAATTTTTCCGCCACCGCAAGCCTCTGTTCTTTCGCGATCCCATCTGAAGGCATTTTCTAGTACTCTGCCAGAGAGGAAAATCATTGGGAGGCAACTTCATCAGCCTTGCTGTCTCCATGATGATGTGTGAGTAGTTCCTTTAGGACCTACGGGTCCATAACAATAGCTATATGGCTCTTTCTCTCTCACCCCTTTTGGTCTTCAATACAACGATCCCTTCAGAGATCTATTCGATGTAATTCTCGTGGTGTGTTTGTTGGGATCCGATGAATTGTGGGTTTATGATCAAATTATTCATTGAAAGTATTTGAATCCTTTTGAGATCTATTTCTATACGATTTTATAGCCTTGTATTTCTCTCCAATCTATCCATCTTCTTTGGCCAAGTAGATTGATTTATCTTCAGTGGGAGTGCTGCTTTGTGGTAGGTTCAATCTTGTGGTGTCCTTACTCTTTGACAGGAAGAGTTGCAAGACATGTATTGTATTATCGCTACTAAGGTTAAAACGATGGGGGTCGAACATATTGCTTGGTCTTACTTTGTCTACATTATGTCATCTTGCTTAAAGTGTTACTATGTTTATCATGAACTTAATACTTCGAGATGCATTGCTAGATAGCGGTCTTGGGGTGGAGTAATAGTAGTAGATGCAATTGGATTATACGGTCTACTTGTCACGAACGCAGTGTGTATATATGAATCATGCCATGAAGAATCATAAAACTATGCGCTATTCTGTCAATTTCTCAATAGTAATTTGTTTACCCATCATTGCTATGCTTATGAAAGAGAGCCCCCAGGCCCATTCTCCATATTTACTACTCCCTCCGTTCCAAATTACTCCTCGTGGTTTTAGTTCAAATTAAATTTGAACTAAAACCACAATGAGTAATTTGGAACGGAGGGAGTAAAACCCTAAAATATCAGTGCATACACTGCCGTTGTCTCGCGAGGCGACTAGGTCTTCCGCCTAGCACCACATGCCTTAGATCCCCTCCCCTCGTCACCGTCACCATCGGCCACTGGCCGACCCGCGGCGACGGCGAGGCCGCCCCGCCTCCTTCCTCCTCATCTCCTATGTCTCCACCGCTAGCTCCTCCACGTGCTGCGTCATGCCTCGTCGCTGGTCTGCGGCGGCGGTTCTCGATGGATCTCATCTTGAGAGCTTGGGGTAGGGACCCCAACATACGCTCGAGCTCTTTGGAGCCAGCAACTCATGGATCTGACAGGGGATCGACCTTTGTTCGGGTGCGGGCTCCGAAGCCAGATTTCATCTGCAAGTGCTTCATTGGCCCGCGCAGATTAGAGCAGCGGGTGGTTCACCATGGCACGACTGGGTGGTGGTTGCGATGTTTTGGCCCTGCTTATCCTCGAGCACCATGTCGTCGATTTGCTTCATGTCACCTCCTTGATCTAGACATCGACGGGTTCTGGTCTTCCTCTTGGAGATTTCCATAGTTTGGCGCATGACGTCACTAGATATCTTGATCGGAATCTATTCGGTCATGCCATTGTGGCTTCATGAGGGCGTGTCATGAAGCTTTGATTTCTTGTTACTGCCATGGGACATGTCTGCATATAGATTTCTATGGTATGGACAGAGGTGAAGAGAGTTATGGCGGCTGCGATCGGAGGTCTGCGATTGCGGATATGTATTTTGGTTGCGAGGAAGACTAGCGGCACAGGTTCTTACTGTGTGTCATGTGGTTGGTGACTTGCAGCAACAACCTTGGCAATAGGGGGTGGCAGCACAGGTGGACTGCATTTTTCAGGGTGAAAGCCCAAGGTCTGGCCTTCAGTGGTTGTACCTTGCAATGGCCTTGCTGAAGGCATTGTTTTGTTAGCTCGTACTTTCTCTAGGGTGAAAACCCAAGAGCTTCAATCGGGCAACGACAAAGCTTGTGCATTGTTTCCTTCTTGGAGGCGTTACTTTTGGAGAATCTCTTGTGTAGTCCTGGTGTTGTATTCGGTGGTGGTTCGATGTTGCTGTTGCAAGTGTTTCATCACCGTGGCAGGGGCTTTGTTTTCTATTTTTCTCCTTTTATTTTCTTTTTTTGGCTATGTGCATCCTTGATGTTTTTGGACATCTTGTTGTTGCAGAGGCTGGGCGTAATTGGCATCTTCGCGATATTAATATATTCCCTTTAACAAAAAACTAAAACCCTAAAATATGCTCACTGTTTTATTTTGCTTTTATTTTTATTTATTTATATATCTACCACTATTAGATTTAATCCTTTCAAGAACAAGGGGATTGACAACCCTTTTGCCTTTGTTGGATGCAAGCATTTGTTTCATGTGTGTGCAGGTACCGTTCACGTTGTTTGTGTGGTGTCTCATATTGGTTCGATAAACCTTGATTCTTAACTGAGGAAAATACTTCTACTACTATCCTATGTTTACCTTCCTCTTCCGGGAATCACAACAATAGCACAAGTAATAGACATGCAATTTCCTTTGATCATCTTATTGAGGGGCAAAAGTCTTCTCAAATGTTGCATTCAATAACACTGGGATTCCACGTTTGCTGTTACAGGTACATGAATCCACAAATTTATCATGTCAACCAGTGGCTCGGGATCCCGCAAGAACAAGGTTCAATCTTCTTCTGCTGCCACCCTTTCGCCCCTCTAGCCCGAAGCATCAACTCTACCTTTTGGAGCCAAGATTGCAACTTCATTTCCCTGCAACAAGCCACCTTCCCGTCTTATTCCCTCAATCTAACCAAGGTGGCTGCTGGCATGAATATCACTTAAAAATTGTGAGGTGGGAGATCGATCAGGGCTTTATTGTAGAATTCATCTAGGTTGCACAGATAGACCCCTTGATTCACCATATATCTAGGTACTTGGATGGGGATGCCCACACCTGTACTCACCAGACTCTCAACTTTTCAAATGAGCCTGTTTCTTGCTATACAAATTCAATTCATAATGATAGCCATTGTCAGGTTGTCCAAACTATCTAGAATGCCAACATCGGTAGCTATGTACTCCCTCCGTCCGGAAATACTTGTCATCAAAATGAATAAAAGGGAATGTATCTAGACGTATTTTAGTTTTAGATACATCCCTTTTTGTCCATTTTGATGACAAGTATTTTCGGACGGAGGGAGTAATTAACATTGTAATATCCTATTGAAATGAATGGAAGTTTGGCGCCTATCCATGTTCAAAAAAGGTAAAGTGTTGTTTTTCCTCAAAACAACAAGATTTGGGTATCTTTGGACCGTAACAATAAAAGTACGGGTATATGAATAACATCGGAATGAAAATTCACATAGTACCAAATTTCCATAATATATCAAAGATATATTATTTAAAACACGATGCATCTGGTGGTACAGAGGGGGGTGGGGGGTGGGTGGTGGGTGGGGAGGAGGGAACTGTGGACCTGATCGAATGAAGAAGAGATAGATAGGGGCCAAAAGGCATTAAGGTGGATCCTATGTGGAAAATTTAGATCCTATGTGGTTCAGAGAAATTCCTTGGGAATTTTAGTGGTCTATAGTTTCCATAGGGGATTTTTTCTGCATTAGTGGTCTCATTCCGCAGGAATTTGCGTTGCACATTCCATTGGGAAATTTGGCAACTTGTACTTTCCAGGGAAAAACAACACCCGCAAACGTCAGCATGCGATCGTTTTTCTTGGCCTAGATCAATGGGCACGTGTTGCAATATGGGTTTTCTTCTTCTTCCGAAAAGTAATGTTTTTCTTGTGTTGCGTACGTAGGGCATCGCAAAGCAGCTCTGTTGGCCGGTTGTTTCCTTGTTGCTAAAAGGAGACGGTGACCGGTTGAGCCGTGACAAAGTTTCTCCATCATCTGTGGAAACAAAGCGGCGTCACCTTCTAATTGCGAGGATCGATGAACCTAACCACGATTATTGACCAGATCCAACGGCGAGCAAAATGATGCTTAGCTCCTCACAAGTAAATAAAACCTTGCACCGTATATGTACGTATAGACTATTCGGTCGCTGTAGCTAGCCTTGTAGGCTTCGATTACTTGTTCAACTTCGCGGCGTCTTTTCTATACCGTATGTAACATATCCTAGGCCAACCATGTATTGTGTTGCATTGTAAATTGGCGGCGTGAACGACTAGCCAGCTAGCTTTGGCACCAAGTTGTTTGCATTTTTAATCCAGGGCTCGAAGCCGCAGGGGTCCTTCCGATCGACCGAGGTGATTGGTCGGCTCAATTTGGACCTCTGCGATCGTGCGGTGCAAATGCGTGTGGCGTCGATCCCATCATCCCATGGCCGGGTTGGGTAGGAGACAAAGGTGGCGTCACTGTTTCTCCTTGTCGCCATGGAACTTGCACTGCGTGGTGGTTATATAGTACAGCAATTACTACGTAGTTTAAATAGTACTCTATATCAGGTTGAGTGCAGGAGGATCCAACAATGCCCGCTGCGCCATGGGAGGGATGGGGACGGGTTCGCCGGGTACGTTCGGAGACGGCGGGAAAAACCTCGAAAGTTAAAAACGACGTACGCGCAAATCAGGGAGCGCCAGTGATTGACGCACTTGCTTTGGAGCTTGGAGTCAAGCTTAGACAGGAGGTCGCCGAGGCCCTCCTCCTCAAGATACTGCCGCTCTAGGAGATTCCGAGCCCGCCGGACGTCCTTGTCCGGCTCGACGTGGAATCTACTCACCACGCACGTACTGTGGTGCATCAGCGTGCGGTTTTGCGGTTAAATTTACAGTGGCTACCTGGGACACGACGCTTGCTCCCACGGATACCGCGGTGTTGTGAGTTAGACGTGTTCACCGACAAGAAAAAGAAAAAGTAAACTCGGCCGCAACAAATGGAAAACACTCTAGCAACAAATCTACATCAACGGCGAAGCCGAAATATTTTTGCGAAACAAATCAACATCGGGGACGGTTGTACTACCGGCTCGTCGGAATCAAATCCTAGTGTAAGGAGGCATATTCTTTTCATCGTCTCGCCAGTAACAAGATGTATACGATGACCTCATGAAAAGATGGACACGCTTTCCTGCAACACGGTTTCGGATGACATGCGGTGGTCGGTGCTCTACATCGCCGATCTCAGGGTGGCGAGTGTGTTCGTCTACCGCCATGGGATCCTTGTCCGTCGAGGTGATCCTCGTCAGCTGGTTCTGCTCAACGAGGACGACCGGATTGTCGATGACTCGATGTGCGGGCGAGCCGTGATGGTGAGGAGGTAAGAGGAGGTGTGAAAATCGAGTTTTCATGTCACCTTGCACGGGTTGGTGCGGTGCAGGGTGATACATTGCACATTTCGCAAATTGAGGAGAGAGGAGAGGGCGACACCATGACTCCACGCCTGGGTAGAGGAGTATTAACTGCTCCCCAGTGTTCTAGCTCCCCTCAGTTTCTTCTTTTGCGTTGTGATTCCCCTGTCACTTTGATTCATCCTCTCCATCCATGCTCGGTCGCCGCTCCCCTTGCCACTCTGACCTAGATGACAGAGTGGGAGGCCCGTATGGTGAGGATCGTTGGCGGCGATGCGCTGAAGATGACAAGGCTGTGTGAGATAAGCTCGTGGTTCACAAACTCGAGCGAGATGGCCAAGGAGGTGATGGGCATGTGCAAGGATCTGAGTGTGGAGGAGGACGAGAGACTTTTCCCTGATGGGAAGGCGAAGCTACCGCTCAAGATATTGCTTAGGTCCATGGAGGAAGCGAAATCGATATATCCGATGTAGGCACGGATGTTGGCGGCATTTCTCTCTCGCATTCGAGCTCCTCCAGACCTGGTGGAGTTCACGGTGGGGGTGGTGATGGCTTTGCCAACACCGGGAATGAATGACCTACCAATTCTCATCAAGGACGGCGAGCCAAGCAAGCGGAAGAAGGCGATAAGGGAGGTGGTACACACGCCGCGGCGGGCGCCGATCTCCTCACCTTCTCAGACTTGCTCTCCGCTACGGCAGAGTAGGGGTTTCCCCTTCCTGTAACCACTTCTGGCTACTTGCTGGGGAGGATTCCGACGAGGAGGCTAAGTTCTCGTCGGATTTCACAAGTCTGATTCCTTACCGAAACATCTGCATTCTCCTTTATGTTCTAGTAAGGAGAGGATTGGTAATTCTAAATCTAGAATGGGGAACAATATAATTCGAATTAGAAAATTGAATACATCTAGTCTTCGTGATGAAGAAGATTGTATTAGATGTTTTTGCTTTTTCCGTGAATAAAGAAACTAATGAACATCGACCTTGTCCCTCTATTCTGCATTTATATGATTGGGATACAAATTTTGTTGAGGAAAATTTGAACAGGAAAATTAGTTGCGGGATAGATGTTAGAGATCATATGATTGATGGTAAATTTTTTGGTTATCCCTAAATTTTGGTTATAGGATATGCTAGATTTTTGTGAATTGGTTGTGAATAATTTTGGTATAGAAAAGCACTATACTAGGAGGGAGCAAAAATTGATGGGTGAACATGGACATGGGGTTTCAAAAGGGTCAACTGGTAATCATGAGCCAGATATTTGACCTTATTTTGAACCTGATGGGCTTGGAATTGGGGTGGAGGAAGCGTATTTTGGAAATGCTCTTTTGGCACTTTTTTTACTTAAATAGCCTTCATCTGCCCCAAATGGGACTTGACAGTCACCTACCTAAACAATTAGGGTTTCCCGGTCCGCCGCTAGGGTTGCAAGGGGATACCATGGCTGGAAATGACGGTGGATCTAAAGGAGAGGGAAGAGTCAATAGGGGAGTCGAAGAGAATTTACAATGCAAAAGAAGAGAAAATGACGATGATATATTCAGGAATAACATTTTTGAGATGGATGGTTGGAAAAAAAATGAGGGGTGAAGATTTAATAGAAATAAAGGATATCATGATTTTGGAGGCTCAATGCTCAATGTTGGTGGTGTGTAATCGGGAGGCTACTACTTGTGAGCTATGTTGGGATCTCCCGAAGAGGAGGGATGATGCAGTATAGTAGAGATAAGTATTTCCCTCAGTTATGAAACCAAGGTTATCAATACAGTAGGAGAACCAAGCAACACTATGTAAAGAGCACCTGCACACAAACAACAAATACATGCAACCCAACGCGTAGAGGGGTTGTCAATCCCTCAACGATTACGAGCAAGATTAAATTGTATAGGATTAGATAGATAGATCTAACAAAACTACAAAATAAGATAAATAAAAGAAAATTGCAGAAAGGTAGTTTTAGGATTTTATATGATAAAAGATAGATCCGGGGGCCATAGTTTTCACTAGAGGTTTCTCTCGAGAAAATAATATACGATGGGTAAACAAATTACTGTTGAGCAATTGATAGAAAAGCAAATAATTATGACGATATCCAAGGCAATGATCAAACATATAGGCATCACGTCCAAGATTAGTTGGCCGAAATGATCCTGCATCTACTACTATTACTCCACACATCGACCGCTATCCAGCATGCATCTATTGTATTAAGTTCATGGAAAAATGGAGTAATGCATTAAGCAAGATGACATGATGTAGACAAGATAAACTCATGTATGAATAAACCCCATCTTTTTATCCTTAATGGCAATGATACATACGTGTCATGTCCCTTTCTGTCACTAGGATTGAACACCGCGAGATCGAACCCATCACAAAGCACCTCTTTCATGGCAAGATAAATCAATCTAGTTGGCCAAACCAAACCAATAAATCGGAGAAAAAATACGAGGCTATATTAATCATGCATAAAAGAGTTCATAGAAAACTCTAATAATATTCATGGATAAATCTAATCATAAACTCACAATTCATCGGATCTCAACAAACACACCGCAAAAAAAATTACATCGGATAGAACTCCAAGATCATCAAGGAGAACATTCTATGGAGAGAGAGAAGAAGCCATATAACTACTAACTATGGACCCGTAGGTCTGTGGTAAACTACTCACACATCATCGGAGGGGCAACAAGGTTGATGAAGAACCCCTCCGTGATCGATTCCCCCTCTGACGGAGTACCGGAGAAAGCCTCTAGATGGGATCTCTCGAGAACAGAGGCTTGCAGCGGCGGAAAAACTATTTCGTGGACTCCCCCGAGGGTTTCTGATTTATGGGTATTTATAGATAGGTCAAACGGAGCCTTGTTGGCCCCATCACCCATCAAGGCATGTCTACCCCCCTGGGCGCGCCCTGGTGGGTGGTGGGCCCATGCTCCCATGTCTGGTCTTCTCCTGAAGCTTCTAGTGTCCCTTATGTCCAGAAAAAAAAATCTCCAAAAAGTTTCATGGCATTTGAACTTCGTTTGGTACTGATATTCTGCAAAACAAAAAAGAAGCAAAAAACTGGCACTGGGCATAATTTTGATTAGTAACAAGAAATGATATAAAGTTTCTAGTAAATGTATATAAAACATCCAAGATTGATACTTTAATAGCATGGAACAATAAAAAAGTTATAGATACGCTGGAGACATATCAAGCATCCCCAAGCTTAATTCCTGCTCGTCCTCGAGTAGGTAAATGATAAAAACAATTTTTTTGATGAGGAATGCTATCTAACATGTTCATCACATATTATTTTCTTTTGTAGCATGTATATTTGGACTTTAAATGATTCAAAGCAATAGTCTATAATTTGACATGAATACCTCAATACTCAAGCATATCAACAAGCAACCATATATTTCAAAATATCAACACTAAATAAAGTTATCCCTAGCCCATTATGCTTAGTCACTGGTCCATTCATGAAACACACTCAAATATTAGCTACATCCAATGCACAAGTATGACAATAGTGTTCCCTAGTTGATGCTTTATAAGAGAAGATGGAGACTCAAAATGAAAATAAAAATTGTATAAAAGTAAATAGAAAGGCCCTTCGCAGAGGGAAGCAAAGATTTATAGAGAGAGCTCATAGGTTAAATTGAGAGATAAAGATATTTTGAAAGGCATGCTTTTCCTGTCAACAAAAACGACCAAGAATTCCCAATATCCCCCATGCTAGATAAATCATAGGCGGTTCCCAAACATAAAATAAAGTTTATTTCCTTTCCACCATTCTTTCACAATCCATGGCTAGCCGTATCCACGGGTGCCTTCCATACCAACACTTTCCAAGGAATTTATTATGAACAACATATATAATTTTTTTTGTTTCGGGACTAGGCATCCCTACTACCTGCCACACACTCTCGTGTGATAACCCACAAGTATAGGGGATTGTTTGTGGCCTTCTTCGATAAATAAGAGTGTCGAACCCAACGAGGAGCTAAAGGAAGAACATATATTCCCTCAAGTTCTATCGACCACTGATACAACTCTAGCACACTTGACATTTGCTTTACCTAGAACAAGTATGAAAATATTTTGCAAGAATAAAACTACGAGTACTTTGCGAGAATGAAACTACGAATAAAATGCAAGGTAGTAAAAGTGGATAGCTTTTGTCAACAAGAAAGTCATTTGTCCCTAGGCAATCGATAACAAGTACCGGTAATCATTATTGTAATTTTATATGAGGGAGAGGCATGAGCTAACATAATTTATCTACTTGGATCATATGCACTTATGATTGGAACTCTAGCAAGCATCCGCAAATACTAAAGATCATTAAGGTCGTGAAACCCAACCATAGCATTAAGTATCAAGTCCTCTTTACTCCCATACACCATAACCCACTTATCCACGTTTAGGCTGCTGTCACCCCCGCAACACTGACAATAAGCAAACCATGAACATATTGCAACATTCTACAACGGGGGGCCCTCACGTTTGCCCCAGACGGAGGGAACCGTAGGACAACACCATAAATAAAATATACAATCATACCAACCAAGAGCATGATTAACCCATAGGACAAAACGGATCTACTCAAACATCATAGGATAACCAAATATCATTGGGAAATAATATATGGAGTTGAGCACCATGTTTAAGTAGATATTACAGTGGGGAGAAGGGGTGTTACACTGCTGCATAGAGGGGGGAGAGAGTTGGTGTTGACGGTAGCAAGATTGTTGATGTAGATCGTTGTCCCGATCCTTGCCCCGGCGGCACTCCAGCGCCACCGGGAGAGAGGGGGAGAGAGCCCCCCTCCTTCTTCTTCCTTGCTCCCCTAGATGGGAGGAGGGTTCCCCCTCTAGTCCATGGCCTCCATGGCGGCGGAGGGGCGGGAGCCCCTTCGAGATTGGATCTCCCCCTCTGTTCTCTTCTGTTTCGCGCTCCTGAGATCTGGCCCTTCACGGTTTCTTAAATTCCCTGAGATCCGTTACTCCGATTGCGCTGATCTTTTTACACGATTTTTTTTCCGGATATAAGCTTCCTTGCTCTCGAAGTATAGCTCCAACCGACATTCGAGGAGGGCACGATACACCAGGGCGCGCTTGGGCCTGGTGGCGCGCCCTGGTGGGTTGTGGTGGCCCCAGGCCTCCGTTTATGTTGATTCCACCTCCTAAAATTCATAAATATTCCAAAATAATTCTCCATAGAGTTTCATCACGTTTGGACTTTGTTTGATATTGATTTTCTGTGATACAAAAACATGCAACAAATAGGAACTGGCACTGGGCACTAGATAAGTAAGTTAGTCCAAATAAATCATATAAAAAGTTGCCAAAAGTATGTAAAAGTTGAATAATATTGGCATGAAACAATCAAAAACTATAGGTACAACGGAGACGTGAGCATCCCCAAGCTTTATTCCTGCTCGTCCTCGAGTAGGTAAATGATAAAAAAGATAATTTTTGATGTGGAATGCTACCTAGAATAAACTTGATCATATATCTAGTCATGGCATGAATATTAATACATAAGTGATTCAAAGCAATAATATATAATTTGACATAAAGACATCAATACTCAGGCATCCCAACAAACAATCATGTCTTTCAAAATATCAACGCTAAGGAAAGCTATTCCTACAAAATAATATAGTCTTGTCATGCTCTGTCTTCTTAACACAAAGTATAAATCATGTACTACCCCGGTGTCAGGCAAGCAATTGGTTCATACTTTTTAACGCGCTTCAGCTTTTTCAACCCTCATGCAATGCATGAGCCCAAGCCACGGATATAGCACTATAGGTGGAATAGAATATGATGATAGGGGTAAATATAGAGAAGACAAAAAAAAGTCTCACATCGACGCGGCTAACCAACGGGCTATAGAGATGCCCATCAATTGATATCAACGTGAGGAGTAGGGATTGCCATGCAACGAATGCACTAAGAGCTATAAGTGTATGAAAGCTCCATATGAAAACTAAGTGGGTGTGCATCTAATCTTATAATGAAATATTCCCACTAGTATATGAAAGTGACAACATATGAGACTCTCCATATGAACATGGTGAGTGTGGTAAAGGATACTAACAATGCCCCTTCGCTCTTTGTTTATTTTTTTAATTTTCTTTCTTTCTTCTTCTTCTTTTTTCTTTTTTTCTCCTTTTTTTCTCTCATTGTCCGGAGTCTCATCCCAACTTGTGGGGGAATTATAGTATCCATCATCCTTTCCTCACTAGGGCACTACTCTAAAAATGATGATCATCACACTTCTATTTACTTATAACCCAAAAGTAATAAAAATTACAACTCGATACCTATAATGAAATATGACTCTATATGAATGCCTCTGGTAGTGTACCAGGATGTGCAATGATCTAGCATAACATGTATATAAAAAAATGATGCACGGTGGCTGAGCCACAAATACTATGTTAGTTATATGATCATGCAAAGCAATATGACAATGAATGCTCAAGTCATCAAACAGAAGCGGTGGAAGTTGCATGGCAATATATCTCGGAATGGCGATGGAAAAGCCATACTAGGTAGGTATGGTGGCTGTTTTGAGGAAGATATAATAAGGCTTATGTGTGATAGAGTGTATCATATCACGGGGTTTGGATGCACCTGCGAAGTTTGCACCGACTCTCGAGGTGAGAAAGGGCAATGCACGGTACCGTAGAGGCTAGCAAATTGCGAAAAGGTAAGAGTGTGTATGATCCATGGACTCACATTAGTCATAAAGAACTCATATACTTATTGCAAAAGTTTATTAGCCCTTGAAGCAAAGTAATACTACGCATTCTCCTAGGGGGGAGGTTGGTAGGAGTTAACCATCGCCCCCCCGACCTTCACACAAAGATAGACAATCAAGGATAACTTGTGCTCGAACTTCCCGGCATAACGAGAGACTATATGTGCATGCTTCGGGAATCACAAACCTTAACACCAATATTCTTACTAACCACAACCATTTACTAGTACTTCCCACATATTCCATCTCTATATCGCAAAACTATTGCAAGGAATCAAACATATCATATTCAGTGATCCATAAGTTTTATGTAGGATTTTATGACTAACCATGCAATTGACAAATTCCGTTTGTCTCTCTAAATAGATATAAGTGAAGCATGAGAGTTTAATTCTTTCTACAAAAGATCATGCTCTAACTAATATAAGTGAAGTAAAAGAGCATTCTACGAACATCGGTTTTCTATGTGAAGAGAAACACGCAATCCACACTTCAAATGATATAAGTGAAGCACATGAAGCATTCTATAAAGCCATACTCAAAAGATATAAGTGAAGTGCAATGAGCATTCTATAAATCAACCATGGACTATCTCATACCAGCATGGTTCATAAAAGAAAAATAAAAACTAAATGCAAAAGACGCTCCAAGATTTACACATATCACATGAACGAAACGAAGACAAAAACATACCGATACTTGTTGAAGAAAGATGGGATGCCTTCTGGGGCATCCCCAAGCTTAGACGCTTGAGTCTTCTTGAATATTTACTTGGGGTGCCTTGGGAATCCCCAATCTTGAGCTCTTGTCTCTCCTCCTTCTCCTCATATCGAGACCTCCTCGATCTTTGATCACTTCATCCACACAAAACTCAACAGAAAACTCGGTAAGATCCATTAGTATAATAAAGAAAATCACTACTCTAAGTACTGTTGCAAACCAATTAATTTTTTTGCATTGTAGCTACTGTAATATAACTTTTCCATGGCTCATACCACCGATAAAAATCGATAGTTTCATCAAAACAAGCAAAAGAATGCATCAAAAACAGAATTTGTCTTAAATAGGACAGTCTGTAGTAATCTGAACATCCACCATACTTCCGGTTCTCCAAAAATTCTACCAAATTAGGAAAACGTAAAAAATTTGTATAGAAAGACTGTGCAAAAAGTTTCAGAGACGTTTGACATTCCAGTAAAAAAAATGAAAATTCACGCGCTACAGCCAAAGTTTCTGTTTCTGCACCGCACAAACCAACAAGCAATCTAATCATCCTAAAGGCAAATCTTGGCACATTATTTTTATAATACAATGGAATTGTACAAGGGGATAATTATTTTTGTGAGAATCTTCATGAAAAATTCTTCATTGTTTCCATGAGCATGAACACAAGTGTTCAAAGTTGACCCTCACTTCCGCAATGCATCACCTTTCAATCGCTTCTCTTTTGTGAAAAGTTTTAAGTTCCCCTCTATATTTTTTTTTGTTTTTAAACTTTATAAAATCACTCAACAGAAATAAATGACTCTCTAAAACTTCCGGGTTGTCTCCCTGGCAGCACTTTCTTTAAAGCCATTAAGCTAGGCATAAAGTGCTCAAGTAATGAATCCACCCGGACCCCAAGGTATATCAAAGCCAATTTTAATTAACAATGATTTGGCATTGAGTAGTGAGCACAAAGCAACATATATCATGCAATGACGAAGTCTAACTCTCTTCCTATGCATCGACATGTCATACAAGAACAATTCATGCACATCAAGTAAAGGCCAATACATAGCATAAGCAGTTTCTTGCAATTTTATCGTGTTGGAAACATAGAGAGGTGGAGATGTGGTTCCTCTCTCATAATAATTGCAAGTAGGAGCAGCAAGCACATGCATATTATATTCATAAAAATCATCATGTGCAATGGTAAAAGGCAACCCATCAATATAATCCTTAATAAGAACAAACTTCTCCGATATAGTGTAGTTGGGAGAATTCAAAAAGATAATAGGACTATCATGTGTGGGTGCAATAGCAATAATTTCATGTTTAACATAAGGAAGAATAGCAAGTTCATCTCCAATAGCGTAGTTCGTATTGGCATCTTGGCCACAAGCATAGCAAGCATCATCAAAAAGGGATATTTCAAACGAATCAATGGGATCATAGCAATTATCATAGCATTCATCCTTCGGTAAGAATGAAGGGACATTAAACAATGTATGAGCTGGAGAGTTACTCTCATTAGAAGGTGGGCACGGGTAGCTAGTCCACTCTTCCTCCTTTTGTTCTTCACTCTGCCCATCATCTTTTTCATCCAATGAGCTCATAGTTTCATCAATTCCTTCTTCCATAGACTCCTGCAAAATATTAGTCTCTTCTTGGACAACGGAGACTTTCTTAATAAACACATCAATATCGGAATTGTATTTGTAATTATCATAGCAATATTTAAGGATGGAAAAATTTTCAGGTCTATAAACTAAAACATAAAAATCTTCAAACTTTGCAAACAAAGATTCAATTTCATAAGCACCCCTAAAAGCAACAAATTCTTCTATTCGTTCCACGTCATAATGATCATATCTACCATTAGCATAAGAAGCTAATTAAGGTTTCCTTATCATTAAATTCACATGAAAAGGGAAGGTGTGGATGATTCATCCTAGAGCAACAAGTATAATCATATCTCAAGCATAGCTCCCGAGCATACCAATGCAACATATGAATTTGATCCCATAACAATTTCCCTTTATGAGTCAAGCGATAATCCCTAAAGTATTCACGTTGATCCAACATTACTCCCATTATCAAGTTGAATGGGGTTTTCTCAGGATAATCAAAGTAGTGCATAATATTTTTCACATAACGAGCATCGAGGGTTTTAGGAGGTTCCCCATCTCCATTAGTAACAAGTACAACTAATTTTTTTGGTGTTTCCTGTTCCATATCCATAACTAAAGATAGAGAACAACTTAGAACAGGAAATAAAAAATACTTAGTGATAAAGCAAACAAGCACACACAAGAATATTCACCCCATGCTATTGCTCCCCGGCAATGGCGCCAGAAAATGGTCTTGATAACCCACAAGTATAGGGGATCGTTTGTAGCCTTCTTCGATAAATAAGAGTGTCGAACCCAACGAGGAGATAAAGCCAGAACAAATATTCCCTCAAGTTCTATCGACCAATGATGCAACTCTATGCACACTTGACATTTGCTTTACCTAGAACAAGTATGAAACTATTTTGCAAGAATAAAACTATGAGTACTTAGCGAGAATAAAACTATGAATAAAATTCAAGGTAGTAAAAGTGGATAGCTTTTGTCAACAAGAAAGTCATTTGTCCCTAGGCAATCGATAACAAGTACCCGTAATCATTCTTGTAATTTTATATGAGGGAGAGGCATGAGCTAACATACTTACTCTACTTGGATCATATGCACTTATGATTGGAACTCTAGCAAGCATCCGCAACTACTAAAGATCATTAAGGTCGTGAAACCCAACCATATCATTAAGTATCAAGTCCTCTTTACTCCCATACGCCATACCCCACTTATCCGTGTTTAGGCTGCTGTCACCCCCGCAACACTGACAATAAGCAAACCATGAACATATTGCAACATCTTACAGCGGAGGCCCCTCACGTTTTCCCAAGACGGAGGGCACCGTAGGACAGCACCATAAACAAAACATACAATCATACCAACCAAGATCACGATTAACCCATAGGACAAAACGGGTCTACTCAAACATCATAGGATAACCAAATATCATTGGGAAATAAATATGGAGTTGAGCACCCTGTTTAATTAGAGATTACAGCAGGAAGAAGGGGTTTTACACCGCTGCATAGAGGGGGATAGAGTTGGTGTTGACGGTAGCAAGATTGTTGATGTAGATCACCGTCCCGATCCTTGCCCCGGCGGTACTCCTGCGCCACCTGGAGAGTGGGGGAGAGAGCCCCCTACTTCTTCTTCTTCCTTGCCCCCCTTAGATGGGAGGAGGGTTCCCCCTCTGGTCCATGGCCTCCATGGCGGCGGAGGGGCGGGAGCCCCTCCGAGATTGGATCTCCCTCTCTGTTCTCTTCTGTTTCACGCTCCTGAGATCTGGCCCTTCACGGTTTCTTAAGTTCTCGGAGATCCGTTACTCCGATTGCGCTGATCTTTTTACATGATTTTTTCCGGATATAAGTTTCCTTGCGTCCTAAGTATACTCCAACCGGCATTCGAGGAGGGCACAATACACCAGGGCGCGCCTGGGCCTGGTGGCGCGCCCTGGTGGGTTGTGGTGGCCTCGTGCCTCTGTTTACGTTGATTCCACCTCCTAAAATTCACAAATATTCTTCTCCGTAGAGTTTCATCATGTTTGGACTTTGTTTGATATTGATTTACTGCGATAGAAAAACATGCAACAAACAGGAACTGGCACTGGGCACTGGATAAGTAAGTTAGTCCAAATAAATCATATAAAAAGTTGCCAAAAGTATGTAAAAGTTGAATAATATTTGCATGAAACAATAAAATATTATAGATACGACGAAGACGTATCATCATGCAATGACAAGTGAATATACACTCATCTCGAGAATTACCTAGCATGGAAAATATCGCCCATCCCCTGCCGCTTCATGTGCACACAAAAAGGAAATTCATTTTGAAGGTTAGAGTTGGCACACACAAATTTACTTGAAATGACATGGAAATACTGCATATAAGTAGGTGTGGTGGACTTATTTGGCACAAATTTGGTTTAAGGATTTGGATGCACAAGCAGTATTCCCGCTTAGTACAAATGAAGGCTTTCACGTGTTGTCATCTTTGTTTTTTATAGTCTTTGTAGGGGTCTTCTCAAACCCAGGGGGTTCTTTACGCTTCCCATTATTCTCAGGAAATGAAGCCATTTTAAGATCTAAAATATCCAGTCGCTTATTACATAGAGTAATCAAAGTGTTCATGCGATTGAGGTTTCCACAAATATTTTTAAGGGGTTCGTTAGACTTTTGTAACTCAACCATATTTTTCTGTATATCACCTAATTTGTCTAATATTTGAATCCCTTCTTGAGTAAAAGTAAATCCTTTTGGTGGTGGTGGAACCACCAATATTCCCTCTATTATTTCGTAGGTAGTGTTGGCATCACATTCAATAAAATTCCCTTTTGTAGCAAAGTTCGAGAGTTGTGTATGAGACATAGCTAATCCCACGTAAAAATTATGAAGAAAAATTATTATATCCCCTTTCATATTGCAAACATAGTAAGATTCCATTAATCTATACCAGACATCTTTCAAATTTTCTCCTTGTTTCAGTTTAAAGTATAGAACTTCAAAATCCGGTGACAAAGGAGGGGTAATTATACTAGACATAATGATAAGGCAAACAAAAGATCAAACTAAAAAAAAGGCAACTGGAAAATATTTTTGTAAAAACAATTGTAAATTTTTTTGGAAGTGGGGGAGGTGAAAACAAGAGGCAAGTGGAAAATAAATTAATTGCAAGGAGATGAAAGTTTATGTGTTGGTACTTGATAGATGTTGATGATGTCTCCCTAACAATGGCGCCAGAATTTTTTCCTGCTATTTGTGAGTGCTACTTCTTGAGCTTGCGTTGGGTTTTCCCTTTAAGAGGAAAGGGTGATGCAGCAAAGTAGAGATAAGTATTTCCCTCAGTTAAAAAGCAAGGTATCAATCCAATAGGAGGTACATGATAACCCACAAGTGTAGGGGATCGCAACAGCTTTCGAGGGTAGAGTATTCAACCCAAATTTATTGATTCGACACAAGGAGAGCCAAAGAATATTCTCAAGTATTAGCAGTTGAGTTGTCAATTCAACCACACATGGATAACTTAGTATCTGCAGCAAAGTATTTAGTAGCAAAGTAGTATGATAGTAATGGTAACAGTGGCAAAAGTAAAGATAGCAGTTTTGTAGTAGTTGTAGCAGTAGCAACGGAAAAGTAAATAAGCAAAGCACAATATGTGAAAATATCGTAGGCATTGGATCAGTGATGGATAATTATGTCGGATGCGATTCCTCATGTAATAGTTATACATAGGGTGACACAGAACTAGCTCCAGTTCATCAATGTAATGTAGGCATGTATTCCGAATATAGTCATACGTGCTTATGGAAAAGAACTTGCATGACATCTTTTGTCCTATCCTCCCGTGGCAGCGGGGTCCTAACAAAAACTAAGGGATATTAAGGCCTCCTTTTAATAGAGAACCGGACCAAAGCATTAACACATAGTGAATACATGAACTCCTCAAACTACGGTCATCACCGAGAAGTATCCCAATTATTGTCACTTCGGGGTTGTCGGATCATAACACATAATAGGTGACTATAGACTTGCAAGATAGGATCAAGAACTCACATATATTCATGAAAACATAATAGGTTCAGATCTGAAATCATGGCACTCAGGCCCTAGTGACAAGCATTAAGCATAGCAAAGTCATAGCAACATCAATCTCAGAACATAGTGGATACTAGGGATCAAACCCTAACAAAACTAACTTGATTACATGGTAAATCTCATCCAACCCATCACCGTCCAGCAAGCCTACGATGGAATTACTCACGCACGGCGGTGAGCATCATGAAATAGGTGATGGAGGATGGTTGATGATGACGACGGCGGCAAATACCCCTCTCCGGAGCCCCGAAAGGACTCCAGATCAGCCCTCCCGAGAGATATTAGGGCTTGGCGGCGGCTCCGTATCGTAAAACACGATGAAACTTTCTTTCTGATTTTTTTCTCCATGAAATGGAATATATAGAGTTGGAGTTGAGGTCGGTGGAGCATCAGGGGGCCCAAGAGACAGGGGGCGCGCCCAGGGGGAGGGGGCGCACCCCCCACCCTTGTGGACAGGGTGTGGGCCCCCTGGCCTTGATTCTTTTGCCAGTATTTTTCATATTTTCCAAAAGTTATCTCCGTGGATTTTCAGGTCATTCCGAGAACTTTTGTTTTCTACACAATAAACAACACCATGGCAGTCCTGCTGAAAACAGCGTCAGTCCGGGTTAGTTTCATTCAAATCATGCAACTTAGAGTCCAAAACAAGGGCAAGAGTGTTTGGAAAATTAGATACGTTGGAGACGTATCAACTCCCCCAAGCTTAAACCTTTGCTTGTCCTCAAGAAATTCAGTTGATAAACTGAAAGTGATAAAGAAAAACTTTTACAAACTCTATTTGCTCTTGTTGTTGTAAATATGTAAAGCCAACATTCAAGTTTTCAGCAAAGATTATGAACTAACCATATTCACAATAACACTTAGGTCTCACATTTACTCATATCAATGGCATAATCAGCTAGCGAGCAATAATAATAAAACTCGGATGACAACACTTTCTCAGAACAATCATAATATGATATAACAAGATGGTATCTCGCTAGCCCTTTCTGATACCGCGAAACATAAATGTAGAGCACCTTTAAAGATCAAGGACTGACTAAACATTGTAATTCATGGTAAAAGAGATCCAGTCAAGTCATACCCAATATAAACTAGTAGTAATGAATGCAAATAACAGTGTGCTCTCCAGCGGGTGCTTTTTAATAAGAAGGATGATGACTCAACATGAAAGTAAATAGATAGGCCCTTCGCAGAGGGAAGCAAGGATTTGTAGAGGTGCCAGAGCTCGATTTTAAAATAGAGATGAATAACATTTTGAGTGACATACTTTCACTGTCAACACAACAACTATGAGATGGCGATATCTTCCATGCTACATACATTATAGGCGGTTCCCAAACAGAATGGTAAAAGTGTATACTCCCCCACCACCAACAAGCATCAATCCATGGCTTGCTCGATACAACGAGTGCCTCCAACTAGCAACAGCCCTGGGGTAGTTTTGTTTAATTATTTTGATTTGCTTTGATCTTTTTTATCATGGGACTGGGCATCCCGGTTACCAGCCATTTTCTCGTGAATGAGGAGCGGAGTCCACTCCTCTTGAGAATAACCCACCTATAATGGAAGATACAGACAGCCCTAGTTGAAACATGAGCTGCTCGAGCATACAAAACAGAATTTCATTTGAAGGTTTGGAGTTTGGCACATACAAATTTACTTGGAACGACAGGTAGATACCGCATATAGGAAGGTATGGTGGACTCATATGGAATAACTTTGGGGTTTATGGAGTTTGGATGCACAAGCAGTATTCCCGCTTAGTACATGTGAAGGCTAGCAAAAGACTGGGAAGCGACCAACTGAGAGAGCGACAACAGTCATGAACATGCATTAAAATTAATTTACACCAGGTGCAAGCATGAGTAGGATATAATCCACCATGAACATAAATATCGTGAAGGCTATGTTGATTTGTTCCAACTACATGCGTGAACATGTGCCAAGTCGAGTCACTCAATTCATTCAAAGGAGGATACCATCCCATCATACCACATCATAATCATTTTAATAGCATGTTGGCACGCAAGGTAAACCATTATAAACTCATAGCTAATTAAGCATGGCATAAGCAACTATAATCTCTAAATGTCATTGCAAATATGTTTACTTCACAATAGGCTGAATCAGGAACGGTGAACTCATCATATTTACAAAAACAAAAGAGATCGAGTTCATACCAGCTTCTCTCATCTCAATCAGTCCATCATATATCGTCATTATTGCCTTTCACTTGCACGACCGAATGGTGTGTATAATAATAATAGTGCACGTGCATTGGACTAAGCTGGAATCTGCAAGCATTCAACTCAATAGAGAAGACAAAGTAATATGGGCTCTAAGTTAAATCAACAATCATGCATATGAGAGCCACTAAACATTTTCAATATGGTCTTCTACTCTTGACCCCCAAAGGAAAGAAAAGAAAATAAAACTATTTACACGGGAAAGCTCCCAACAAGTAAAAACAAGAACGAGAAATCTTTTTGGGTTTTCATTCAATTACTACTACAAGCATGGAAATTAAACTAACTATTTTTTTTGGTTTTTCTTAAGGTTTATCAAACACACAAGATGAAAGCTAGAAAAAGAAATTAAACTAACATGGATAATACAATGAAAGAGTATGAGCACCGACAACTAGAATAGTGTGTGAACATGAATGTAAAGTCGGTTCGAAATACGTAGTCCCTCAAGCTTAGGCAATTGTTAACAAGACCGGTAGTCGTCATTGCAATTTCATATGAGGGAGAGGCATAAGCTAACATACTTTCTCTACTTGGATCATATGCACTTATGATTGGAACTCTAGCAAGCGTCCGCAACTACTAAAGATCATTAAGGTAAAACCCAACCATAGCATTAAAGCATCAAGTCCTCTTTATTCCCATACGCAACATGTCGGAGTAATGGGCCACGGGTAGGCTAACCCGAGCCCCAGAGCCTTTCAAGACATTGGATAAGTAGCGCCGCTTATGCCGAGTCCCAGGGACGACTCCAAGTTACGCCGAGTCCCAGACAGCGACTCCAGGATAAGCCGACTCATGGCCGGCGACTTCCGGAGAAGCCGGCTATGGAGAGTCAGCCCATGACTCCACCCTCGTCTCGAAGGACGGGGTGGGGTACGGCCACGGCATGGCCGTCCCCCCTGCTTACAAGGGGCCGGCATGGCTACAGTAAGCCGTATCACTGAGAATCTCCGGCGAGGCGCGGCACTGTTGCCATGCCTGCCCTGACCTCAGCCACAGTAGGCGGCGCACTGTGCCCACGACGCCTGCCTGTACGACCCAAGGACGGCGGGGCCGCCTGTCAGTGGGTAGACAGAAGACGGCACGAGCGCCCTGAAGACGGACCCGTGGGAGTCGGCCCCCTGGAGTCGGCCGACCCCTCCCCGGGCCCCGCACGCCATTAACCAGACAAGATGGGGAATGGCGACAGTGAATGCACGCCAGACGGCAGCGCTGTTGCCATGACCATATGACCAAGCCAGCGTCATCGGGAGTACCGCTACAGTATCAGGCTTGTCCGCGGGGCCCGCCAGTCAGCGGGCCCCAGTAGTCGGCGGAGAGGACGACGGCCTGAGAGGCAGACGACTGGGACCCACACCCAGCCAGATCACCGTTGTACCCCTGGGGGGTAGGCCTATATAAACCCCCCGAGAAGCCCATGCAAAGGGTTCGGGCCCAGATAGAGATAGACCTTAGAGCATAGGAAGGAGAGAGCTAGCCTTGCCCTCTCCTACCTCCAGAAACAGCTCCGGGAGCACCATTGTAACCACTTTGCCATAGTGACCATGCGGAGACCCCGCAGAGCAGCAGTAGGGGTGTTATCTCCTCGGAGAGCCCTGAAGCTGGGTAAGTTCCGCCGGCGTGCATGTCTTCGCCTCATCCCGCTTCCGGGCACCGGCGATGTTCTACTCGCTCCCACCATGATAAGCCATCCTTTGGCATATGTCGTATCCAACCCCCGATATTTGGCGCCCACCGTGGGGCGAGGTGCACCGTCATCCGGAGACCTACTCTGGACGGGAACCCTTTTCCTCCCTGGCAAGCGCAGCCAGCCCAGCACGCCTGATGGATCTTGCATCGACGCGCTGCACGACGCTGAGATCGCCTGCGCGGCCAGCTGCCTCGCCGAGCTTATCGGTGAGGTTCGCCTCTCCGGCGAGCCTGCGTCCGACGCAGGCACGAGCGGCCCCGAGAGCCTCCTCGCGGGTCTCCTCGACCAACTCCACGTCGCCGGCGAGCCTGCCGTGGACCTAGAGTCCATAGGATCCACCGACCCGATGCTGGTCGACTCCGACACCGCGTCGCTCGACGCATTTCCCACCAATGTGGTGGTCTACGACGAGCCGCTCCCTTGTGCGGAGAGCGGCGGAAGCACCATCACGGAGGTTCTCGTCCTCGATCACGGCGAGCGCTCCGGTGAGGGAGCGCATGACCCGCTCGACGCGGCTCTGCGAGACCTCACGGCGCCGATTCCGGGAGACGCTGATGCCGAGAAGCTGGAGGCACGCCGCCTTCAGCTTATCGAGGGCGCGAAGAAGTTGGAAAGCATGAGGCGCTTGTTAGAAGCCTACCAGCGCGGGATGGATCGCACCGTGGGCGGCTCACCGGCTCCGACTGGGCCTAGCCGCCTAGGCGCAGTCCGACAATGCGGCGTGGCAATCGCCAATCTGTTCGGGGCCGATCGCCCTGTGTATGCCACGCCCGTAGAGAACATCCGTGCCGCCCAGGCGGTGGCAGACGAGCTCGACAACTTCGAGGGCGAAGAGCGCCGCATGATGACGGAGCGAGTTCAGCAGCTCCTCGACGCGGTTGCCGCGCAGAACGAAGCCGACTGCCGCACGGAGGTGCCGCAGCGACAAAACGACGACCCGCCACCTCGCCGAGACCAAGGCGCGACGTCTCGTACACCGACTGGCGGGGCCCGCGGAAAGAAGGACAAGGAACCGGCTGTCAGCCACAGTCGGACTCGCATCACCATCGAGCGCGACCAAGACAGCCGCCCCAAGGCGGTGGAACGGCGGGACGACTATCTGCCTACCCCTCCTCGCAGAGAAAGGAGAGTCTCCCCGCCGCCCGTGGAACATCCGACTCTCGGCGACCGTCTTGGCCACCGAGAGGGAGTCAGAGAAAACGATGCCCGCCATCGGATCGACCGACTCCACCGATCCCTGGTGCTGGAAGAAGAAGACGAGTTGGTCCTCCCTGTTTTGGACCCCGCATCCGGGATGAGCCCTTCCCCAAAGGGTTCACGCTCCCCCGAGACATGCCCAAATATACCGGCACCGTGAAGCCGGAGGACTGGCTGATCGATTACTCCACCGCCGTCAATATAGCGAATGGCAACAAGCGTGTTGCCGTAAGATATGCCCCGCTCATGCTCCAGGGCTCGGCCCGGACATGGTTGAACAGTCTAAAGCCTCGCAACATCAACAACTGGGTCGACTTCACCGAGGCCTTCGTTCGCAACTTCACGAGCACGTACAAGTGACCTCCCAAGCCTCGCCAGCTCTCCTTGTGCGTGCAAGGTCCCAACGAATCCACTCGCGACTACCTCACGCGCTGGGGCGAGCTCCAGAGCTCCTGCGAGGGCGTGCACGAGGTGCAGGCTATCGAGTACTTTACTGCCGGGTGCAGAGAAGGCACCCTCCTCAAGCACAAACTTCTCTGCGACGAGCCGGGGACCCTCGATGAACTGTTGATCACAGCAGACAAGTACGCCACGGCCGACTCCTCCATGAAGGCGGAGATTCAAGTCAGCGCAACTGGCAAAGTCGTCCCTCAGGCTCCGAGAACTCCGGCTGGGGACACCAGTCGGCGGCAACAGCAGAACGACCACAAGTGCAAGGCCCCGCAGCCGGCTTCCAACAGCCGACAAGTGGCGACAGTCGAAGATCAACAGCCGGAGGGACCGCCTCTGGCGAAGCGGCAGAAGGGCGGCAAGTCCAACTGGTTGCCGGCTTTCTCCTACGAGCAGACCCTGGATGGCCCCTGCAAGTTCCACAGCGGCGCGTAGCCGTCAAACCACACCACCCGGAAATGCCACTGGCTGACCAGAATCGCCAAGGGAGACGGCCTACTCCCTCCCCCGCCTGCTGGGCCGCCTCCACCACAGCTGCCCCAGCAGCCGGCTGTCAGGCCAGTCGGCGCGATACAAGATGAGTTCCGAGATGAGCACGGAGCCTATGTGGTGTTCACCAGTGTGGCAGACGATCAGCGCAGCAGGCGCCAATAGCAGCAAGAGGTGAATGCAGTCGCGTCAAGCACTCCAGAATTCATGCACTGGTCCGAAAGGCCCATCAGTTGGAGCAGAGCCAATCACCCAAAGGTGATGCCGAGTCCAGGCTCCTACGCCTTGATCTTAGGCGCCACGCTTGCCACAGACCGGCGGGCCGCTCGCTTCTCGCGAGTACTGATAGACGGAGGCAGCAGTATCAACATCCTGTACAAGGATACGATGGAGAAATTAGGAATCAAGCGAAGACAGCTTCAGAGCAACCGGACTATGTTCCACGGCATTGTCCCTGGCCTTTCCTGCTCACCAATCGACAAGATTCTGATAGACATCCTCTTTGGGGACAAAGATCATTTCCGCCGAGAGCCAATTTGGTTTGAGGTGGTGGACCTTGAAAGCCCGTACCATGCGTTGCTTGGCCGACCAGCGTTGGCCAAGTTCATGGCAGTCCCCCACTACGCCTACCTCAAGATGAAGATGCCGAGTTCCAAGGGAATCCTAACCATAGCCGGCGACTACAAAAAGTCATCTGCTTGCGCGGCCGAGAGCAGTCGGCTGGCGAGTCCTTGGTGATCGTGGCTGAGAAACGACTTCTTGATCGGGTCGTGGCGATGGCCGGCAAGCAGCCCGAGTTATCGCCCGACCCCAAGGAGTCGGAAGTAGAAGGATAATTCAAGCCGGCCAGAGAAACAAAGAAGATACCTTTGGACCCGGAGCACCCAGAGAGGTACGCTGTCATGGGTACAAACCTTGACAGCAAATAGGAAGGCGAGCTCATCGATTTCCTCTATGAGAATCGAGACATCTTCGCATGGTCCCCTAAAGACATGCCTGGTGTACCGACGGAATTCGCCGAGCACAAATTACATGTCCGGTCTGATGTGAAACCCGTCAGGCAGCCCTTGCGCCGCCTGTCAGAAGAGAAGAGAAGAGTTGTTGGAGAAGAAATAGCCCGGCTCCTGGCAGTCGGCTTCATCATGGAAGTGTTTTTCCCAGAGTGGCTAGCAAACCCAGTACTGGTGCTGAAGAAGAATAAGAAGTGGCGGATGTGTATCGACTACACAAGTCTCAATAAAGCCTGCCCCAAGGACCCATTTGCTCTGCCAAGAATTGATCAGGTGATAGACTCCACAGCCGGATGCGAGTTGTTGAGTCTTTTGGATGCATACTCTGGATATCACCAGATCAAACTGAACCCGGCTGACCGACTGAAGACCGCCTTCATCACGCCGTTTGGTGCCTTCTGCTACCTGACCATGATGTTCGGCTTGAGGAATGCCGGCGCCACCTTTCAGCGTTGCATGCAGAAGTGCCTCCTCAAGCAACTCGGCAGAAATGCCCACGTTTACGTAGATGACGTGGTGGTGAAGACGGAGAAACGTGGGACTCTGTTGGAAGACCTCAAGGAAACCTTTGAGAACCTGCGCCGGTTTCAGATCAAACTTAACCCCGAGAAGTGCGTCTTTGGAGTACCAGCCGGCCAACTCCTTGGTTTCCTGGTCTCCTAACGCGGCATAGAGTGCAATCCTGTGAAGATCAAGGCTATCGAGAGGATGGAAGCACCCAGACGACTGTTAGATGTGCAGAAGTTCACCGGCTGTTTGGCGTCCATCAGCCGATTCATCAGTCGACTGGGCGAGAAGGCTCTGCCCTTGTACCAGCTCATGAAGAAGACAACCTTTTTTGAGTGGACTCCCAAGGCGGACGAGGCCTTTCTCCAACTGAAGAAGATGTTGACTACTCCCCCTGTGCTGGCGGCTCCGACTCCCAAAGAGCCCATGCTCCTATACATTGCCGCCACCAGCCGGGTAGTCAGCACAGTCATCGTAGTCGAGCGCAAGGAGGAAGGCAAGGCGCTACCTGTCTAGAGACCGGTATATTACCTAAGCGAGGTACTGTCGGCCTCCAAGCAGAACCACCCCCACTACCAGAAGATGTGCTACGGCGTGCATTTTGCCGCCAAGAAATTGAAGCCTTACTTCCAAGAGCATCCAATCACTGTGGTCTGCACAACCCCACTAGCTGAGATCATCGGAAGCCGAGATGCTTCTGGCCGAGTGGCCAAATGGGCCATCGACTTGCCTCCCTACACCATCTACTATGAGCCCCGCACCGCCATCAAGTCGCAAGCGCTGGCCGACTTCCTCGTCGATTGGGCTGAGACCCAGTATCTGCCACCAGTGCCCGACTCCACCCATTGGCGGATGCACTTCTATGGCTCCAAGATGCGCACCGGCTTGGGAGCCGGCGTCGTCCTCACTTCCCCCAAGGGTGACAAGCTCAGATATGCGCTGCAGATCCATTTCGCCGCCTCCAACAACGTGGCCGAGTACGAGGCGCTCATCCACGGGCCCCGGCTTGCCAAAGAACTCGGCATTCGCCGGATCCTGTGCTATGGCGACTCTGACTTGGTGGTCCAGCAATCATCTGGCGATTGGGACGCCAAGGACGCAAACATGGCGAGCTACCGCTTCCTTGTGCAGCAACTCAGTGGATACTTCGAGGGGTGCGAGTTCCTCCACGTGCCAAGGAACGACAACGACCAAGCAGACGCCTTGGCATGAATCGGCTCCACCCGCCAAGCAATACCATCCGGCATTGCCCTTCGGCGCCTCCTCAAGGCTTCTATCAAGCCGTCACCAGAATCAGACTCAATCTTTGTGCCAGCTCCACCCGAAGAAGTCGGATCCGACTCCAAGGAAGACACAGTCGAAGCTGGCCCGGGGACTTCAGAACTCGGCCCGGGGACTGCAGTGGCAAGATCGAAGACTCCAGAACTCGGCCCGGGGACTGCTCCAGTCGGCCCGGGGACTTCGTCAAGTCAGCAAGCGGCTGCGGACTCCAACCCGCCGCCTCCCAGCCCAGCCATCCTTGTCCAAGTTGCACTAGTGGCAGTTGAAGAAATAGCAGCACCCTCATGGGCCCAGCCATCCTCAAGTTCCTAGTAAACAGAGAGCTGCCAACTGATGAAATCTTGGCTCGGCAAGTGCAACACCGAGCAGCAGCTTATACCATAGTCAACAGAGAGCTGGTCAGGCGCAGCATCACTGGCGTCTACCAATGCTGCGTCGAGGCAGAACAAGGCCAAGCAATCCTCAGAGACGTCCACGAAGGCGAGTGCGGTCAGCATGCGGCCTCAAGAGCACTCGTCGCCAAAGCCTTCCGGCATGGTTTTTTCTGGCCGACTGCCCTAGAAGAGGCCAAGGAATTAGTCCAAAAGTGCAAGGGGTGCCAGATGTTCCGTTCCAAGCCACTTCAGCCAGCTTCCGCACTCAAGACTATCCCCATCGCCTGGCCCTTTACAGTCTGGGGCCTGGACATGGTGGGACCATTCAAAACGGCACGAGGTGGCTTGACTCATCTACTTGTCGCAGTGGACAAGTTCACCAAGTGGATAGAAGTGAAACCCATCAAGAAGTTGAATGGTCCGACTGCATTGACTTCCATCACCGACATCACGACTCGGTACGGCATCCCGCACAACATCATCACCGACAATGGCACAAATTTTGCCAAAGGCGCCTTGGCTCGTTTCTGCGGGACGCAGGGCATCCGACTGGACTTAGCGTCTGTTGCCCATCCGCAGTCAAACGGCCAGGTGGAGCGAGCAAACGGCCTCATCTTATCCGGCATCAAGCCTCGACTGGTCGTGCCGCTGGAGCGATCGGCCGGCTGCTGGCTTGAGGAGCTTCCGGTCGTCCTCTGGAGTCTGCGTACGACTCCAAACAAGTCAACCGGCTTCACACCCTTCTTCCTCGTCTACGGTGCCGAAGCCATCATCCCGACGGATATAGAGCTCGACTCCCCACGAGTCACTATGTACACCGTGGAAGAAGCAGAAGAAGCACGTCAAGACGGCGTCGATCTGCTGGAAGAGGGCCGGCTGTTGGCACTCAGCCGGTCCAGCATCTACCAGTAGAGTCTGCGTCGATACTACAACAGGAAGGTCAGGCCAAGATCTTTCCAAGAGTGCGACCTTGTGATCCGACTAATCCAGTGAACAGCCGGCCAACACAAGCTGTCGGCGCCTTGGGAAGGCCCTTTCATCATCAGCAAGGTGCTGGGAAACGACTCCTACTACCTGATCGACGCCTAGAAGCCCCGAGCGCGCAAGAGGGACGACTCCGGCAAAGAGACAGAACGCCCGTGGAATGCAAATCTTCTCCGAAGATTTTACAGTTGATGCAGTATGTATCACGCTCCCCTTTTGTATTAAAGTACCAAGACCTTGGGCCCCCCGAGACAAGCTCGGGGACTGCCCTTTTTGTTATCTGTATGATAAGAATTATGCCTTTGAGTATATTACTCTTTGTTAAATACCGCTTGGCACCGGGTCCGACTAGTCAGCCCGGGGACTCGCCGCCTCGCGCTATGAGGGGCTTCCTGCAGTCAGACAAGTAGTGTGCGGTGCCCAATCCGTCTCCTAACAAAGCCGCAGCTTGCAGAGCGACTGTTTGGTGGGCAGGAGTGAGGAAGAATAGGCGCCCACACGAAAAATGCTAAGGACCCAAAGCACGAACCTAGCGTAAGACGGCCTCCAGCTTCCCTGAAGCAAAAGCCGACTCGTGAGTAGTCGGCTTGCCGATTTCTACTAGCATCTATTAAGGACAGCCGACTCTTTGGTAGTCGGCTTGCCGCCTTCTATCCAACTTGTTAAAGAGACTCTAAAATGGCTGAGTACTTGCCTTCCCAAAGTAGCCAAGCATTTGATCCAACGACAGTCCGCAGAGCGGTTGTCCAACTAGCAAGGCAGCGACTAAAGGAAGGCGGCAAAGGGAAAAGCCTAAAGAGCAATGAGCAAAGAAAGATAGAACGCGGATTAATATTTACATAGCATAGGCCCTTGGCCGAATCTTCGAACAGGAGTTAAAAATACACCCCGCGGGTGGAATTGTGCAAATTAACAAGTTCTTTAAAGACTTTCTAGAGCAGACAAAATAAAGCCAGAAGGCAGCCTAGGGAGCAGCAGACGGGTTCGGAGGGTCGGAGGAGACGGCGGTGTCAGGCGCCGGGGCGGCCGGCTGGGCAGTCTCGGCTTGATCGCCCGGCGGCAGTCGGCCTGGTCAGACGTGGCTCGTTGCTGGAGGCACGATCGAGCTAAGGCTGGTCGCCCGCTCCGACTTCTGGCATCTCTGTCTCGCCTTCGTCCTCCGCCTCGCCTTCCTCCTCGGTGCTGGAGTCAATCACCTCCGCCGAGTCCTCGCTGAAGTCCGGGTTCATCCTGAACCACTCTGGCGGCACCTCCTCGCCGCCTGCAGCCCGCACGGGGACGAAGACACTGGTGTCCGTGTAGTCGGCAATCGCCGTCGCACGCTCGACAAGGGCGCCCTCCACTGCCACCAGTTCTGCCTGGGCCTCTGACCGGAACGCGGCCAGCTGGTCCAGGTCCAGCCCTGGATACCATGCCTTGACGAATTCCAAGGGCCGGCGCGCTCCGGCCCGGGCCGAGGAACCCTTCCAAGGTTCAAGACGGCCAGCTGTGACCTCCAGCCAGTCGGCGGTCCGACTGGCGGTGCGCAGGGCTGGCATGTCTGGCCACAGAGTGGCAACCGCCTGGGCGCCGGCACGCTGAAGCCGGCGCATCAGCCGATGGGCAGGACGAAGACGGGCGTCGATGCTCAAAAGCTGCTCATCGATGGTTCGGGGGGCGTTGGCGGTGATCTCCATGCCGCTTGCCCTCCGCATCTCGTGATCAGCCTCGATGGCCTGAGTGACCGCCTGCGAGTGGCCAGGGAAGAAGTCTGCCAAGACAAAAAAAGAAGTGAGTCGAAAGAACCAGAAATCGGCCCGACCTATAGTCGGAAGCTCGAAGAAGAAAGGAAGAAAAGAAACTCACCGTCGACGATGTCTTCGATCTCATGGAAGCCGGAGGTTAGCATCGCCTCCTTGTCAGTCCAGGAGGAGCGCTCGCTCTCGAACTCGGCCAGGAGAGCGGCCTCCTTCTTCTCGGCCTCGTCCTGCGCCTTCTTGAGCAGCTCCTTCTGCTCGGCCAGCTGCGCAGCCAGCAGGTCGTGCTGTGTGGCGAGTTTGCTGCACTCCTCCTCCTTGGCGCGCAAGGCGGTGTTGGCCTCGCCCAGCTGCTGCTGAAGGGTGGCGTTGGCCTCTGAAGAAGAAAAAAGAAGAAAGATGATGAGTCATCAACAAAGAAAGTCGCTGAGAAGATCCGGCCTGACTGCTCAGCAGTCGGCCCGAATCTCGGGGACTATAGCCCGCGGGTGCGCCAGCGCGCCCCCGCGAAAAAGAAGAAGGACTCACCCTGGCTCTCCGACAAGTCGGCAGTCCACCTGCCTAGCTCCTCAACATTGCGGTTGAAGGCGGTAGCGCGGAGGTTGTGATACTCCTGCAATAAAGCATTTCAGACAAAGTTAATATTTGGAACTCGCCAGAGGGAGTTCCGAACCGCCTGCTCAGCAGCCGGCCCGAAACTTGGGGACTACACCCAGTGGGTGCGCTGGCGCGCCCCCACAGAGAAAAACAAGAATCAAAAGATAGAGATATACTCGGACGGCCGTTCGCGCTGCCAGATGTGCCTTGGTGCAGTTTTGAAGGGCGTCGCCTTCAGCTCGCAGCTTCGCCTGGACGTCCAGAAGCGCTTGGTTCAGCGGCCCTATGCGGCCTCCGCGCAACCACCCAACGGGCGCGGCGTTCGTCGCCTCGGCGTCTGGGATTGCCGAGCTGGCGGCGCCGGTCTCCCGGGGTCGCGGCGCCGAGGTCGCCCTCTCAAGACGGCGGCGCACTGGCGAGGCGACTTGGAGAAGCAGCCTCGCCTCGTACTCGTCCGCAGTCGGCGGCACCGGCGGGCCCGCCGGCTGTTTGCCGTGCGTTCTCCCAGACGGCGGCGGAGGCGGCGGTGGCGGCACGAGCGTGTCCGACATGGAGGCCTCGCCGCTTTCCTTGTCCACGACGGGGTTCTCGGTGCCGGCTTCTCCAGTCTGCCCCGTGAACTCCGGGGGCGGCGGCACCGAGGACAGCGGGATGACGAGCAACGCCGATTGGCGGTGAGCGGCTTCCTCGACTTGCCGCCTTGCTGCGGCGGCGGCTTCGGCCTCTTCCAGTTTTCTCTGGGCGGAGGTCGCCGCCTTCTCGGCCTCCGCTTTCTCCAAGCGGGAGGCCTCCTCCTCGTAGCGTTTCTCCCGCGCGTTTCGCTCCGTCGCCTCCCGGAGGTCGGCGGCAGGGTCAACCCGCTAAGTTGTGGCTGACGTCTCCGCCGACCCCATGACGGAGGGGACAGCGACCCTCTCAAGGGTGAGGGGAGCCCTGAAGCAAAAAAAGGAATGAAAAAGAGAAACTCGGACGAGATTCACCGAGGGGAAATAAGGACGAAAGAGGAAACACTTACGCAGAGACTAGCGGCGGCCTCTTCACTTCCTTGCGGAAGCGGTTGGCCCTCGCGGCCGCCTCCTCCCGTTTGGTCGCGACGGCCGCCCCCTTGAGCTTCTTCGGCTTGCCGCCGAATGAACTCGACCCAGTCTAGCGCCTCTTCAAGCCGCCTTGGCCAGCCAGGCCAGCGGAGGAACCCGCACCCGATGGGCCGACCCTTGGCTGGTGGCGCGGGATGACTTCCCCTTCGGCGTCGTCATCAGGCCAGTCGGCAAAGGTGGCCGAGGGCCTGAGGCCGCCTCCCGCTCCTCCTCCCCTGCCTTCGTCGTCGGCTTCCATCGCCGCTGCCCCTAAGTCGGGGTCGTCAACGTCGCTCTCCGCTCGGTCGGGGACGAACTCGCGGGGCGGTCTCGTGACGCCGGCTGCGGGCTGCATGAGGGGGTTCTAATTCAGAGAAGCCAATGAAAATCAGAAGTCAGAGTCGGCTATGAAGAAGACAAAGCAACAAAGAGATGTGACTTACCACTGGAGGGGGGTTGGCACGCGAGTACGGCTCCTTGCCGAATTGCCAGTCCTCCCCGAGCTTGCAGTTCGCGATGTGGTTCACCATGTTTGCCACCTCTGCGCGGGGCATTTCCCTGATGCACATCCGACTCGGGTCCCGGTGGTCGCTCATCTGACTGATCAGATGAGGCCGGCCTTGAAGAGGAAGGACTCGGTGCACCACAAAGGCGGCCAGCAAGTCGGCCCCAACGAGGCCCTCCGACTGCTTCAGAACTCGGAGCCGCGCCACGGTGCCGGCTCCGGCGGGAGTCAGCGTCTTGGCTCGATTAGACCAGCTGGGGAGCCTCCCAGCCGGCGCGCCGGCTTCATAAGGCGGTAGATTGACCCAGTCCCCGTCGGGGACAACACTCTTCACATAGAAGTACGACCATTTCCACATCTTCACCAATTTGATTAACGCGATGGCGGGAAACGGATTGTCGGCCGTCGACCGCCTCATCGCAATGAAGGCGCTGCATTGAGCCGGCACACTGGCGATGTGCGTGCCGAGCTTGGAGGAGAAGAATTCTCCCCACAGCTCGATGGTGGGGAGGACGCCGAGGAAGCCTTCGCACAGGGTGGCGAAGGCAGACAGCAGCACCACCGTATTCGGGGTGAGGTGGTGCGGCTGGAGCCCGTGGAACTCCAGGAAGGAGCAGAAGAAGCCGCTCGCCGGCAGCCCCAGGCCGCGCATGAGGTGCAAGCGGAAGATGACCCACTTGCCCTCCTCCGGCGCCGGCAATATCTCTCCCGCCGGCGTGGCGCGCGCGTGCACGAGGTCTGTGCCGGGGAGGCGGCGCATCCTGCGGAGGAACTCGATGTGGTCATCATCCACCTTCGAGCCGTCCCACACCCCGGAGCGCACGACGGGAGCCGCGACGGCGGAGGAAGAGCTCATCGCTGTTGGTGTGGTGTGTTTATGCTCGACAGCGGTGAGAGGAAGGAAAGGAGGCAAGAGGAGGCGGGGGAGCAGGGAAGATGGGCGCGCGTGCTTGCCGCTCCAATCCCCCCCGCCTACTTATAGCCTTGAGGGTTGAGAAGCCGATGGGGCGGTGTGGGATTAACTACGCGCAGGACCCCACGCCTCCCCACGATTTACCCCACGAAGTTATTGCGCGCAGTAACGACGTGGGAAACCCAACCGTCCGCACGGCCACAACTGATCCGTTCGTGTGCCGAGGCGCGGTAGTGGCGGCCCCCGCCTGACGGCCCGTCCCGTCGCGCGCGTGGGTAGGCAGATTATCCTCGCCGCATGGCACCACACGATAAGACCGCGGCGGGCGGCCGCGGGGAAGCATATCAGGCACGGCGCCTGGTCTCCCGCCACGGCTTTCGAGCTCTCTATGGAGCAAGACGGCCCTCTGCGAATCCGACTTTTGGATAGTCGGCCTGAAGGAAGACGGCAAGCGAAGTCCTAGAAGAATGAAACTGTTGAGGCCCCACGACGCAGTATCCATGGAGCCTCACCAGCTTCGGGGACTACTGTCGGAGTAATGGGCCACGGGTAGGCTAACCCGAGCCCCAGAGCCTTTCAAGACATTGGGATAAGTAGCGCCGCTTATGCCGAGTCCTAGGGACGACTCCAAGTTACGTCGAGTCCCAGACAGCGACTCCAGGATAAGCCGACTCATGGCCGGCGACTTCCGGAGAAGCCGGCTATGGAGAGTCGGCCCAAGACTCCACCCTCGTCTCGAAGGACGGGGCGGGGTAAGGCCACGGCGTGGCCGCCCCCCTGCTTACAAGGGGCCGGCATGGCTACAGTAAGCCGTATCGCTGAGAATCTCCAGCGAGGCGCGACACTGTTGCCATGCCTGCCCTGACCTCAGCCACAGTAGGCGGCGCACTGTGCCCACGACGCCTGCCTGTACGACCCAAGGACGGCGGGGCCGCCTGTCAGTGGGTAGACAGAAGACGAAACAAGCGCCCTGAAGACGGACCCGTGGGAGTCGGCCCCCTGGAGTTGGCCGACCCCTCCCCGGGCCCCGCACGCCATTAACCAGACAAGATGGGGAATGGCGACAGTGAACGCACGCCAGACTGCGGCGCTGTTGCCATGACCATATGACCAAGCCAGCGTCATCGGGAGTACCCCTACAGTATCAGGCCTGTCCACGGGGCCCGCCAGTCGGCGGGCCCCAGTAGTCGGCGAAGAGGACGACGGCCTGAGAGACAGACGACTGGGACCCACGCCCAGCCAGATCACCATTGTACCCCTGGGGGGTAGGCCTATATAAACCCCCCGGGAAGCCCATGCAAAGGGTTTGGACCCAGATAGAGATAGACCTTAGAGCATAGGAAGGAGAGAGCTAGCCTTGCCCTCTCCTTCCTCCAGAAACAGCTCTAGGAGCACCATTGTAACCACTTTGCCATAGTGACCATGCGGAGACCCCGCAGAGCAGCAGTAGGGGTGCTATCTCCTTGGAGAGCCCTGAAGCTGGGTAAGTTCTGCCGGCGTGCATGTCTTTGCCTCCTCCCGCTTCTGGGCACCGGCGACGTTCTACTCGCTCCCACCATGATAAGCCATCCTTTGGCATATGTCATACCCAACCCCCGACACAACAACCCCCTTACTCGGGTTTGTGTTTCAGTCACTCACCAACCCACTATAAGCGAATCATGAACGTATTGCAACACCCTACAGCGGGAATCCCTCATGCTTGCGTGACACGGAGGGCACCATAGGACATCACCAAGATAAAACATACAACTCATACCAATCTAGACCATCAATCAACCCAAGGACAAAAGATATCTACTCAAAACATCATAGGATGGCAACACATCATTGAATCATAATATGCGGCATAAAGCACCATGTTCAAGGAGGGATTACATAGGGTGCGGGAGAGTGGACCACGTAAAAGAGATGAGGATGGTGATGATGATGGTGATGTTGATGAAGACGATCACCGTGGTGATGATTCCCCTCCCGATGGCACTCTGGTGCCACCAAGAGAATGGAGGAGAGGTTCTCCCCCTTGTGCTTCCTCCTCCATAGCTTTCCTCCTCTGGTCCTTGGCCTTCATGGCGATGATGGCCCCTCCGAGATCCTCCTCCATGGCCTCCGGTGATGATGGCCCCCTCCGGCAGGTTGCCAGAGAGGGCCTAGATTGATTTCTCGTGGCTACAGAGGCTTGCGGCGGCAGAACTTCCGATCTAGGTTATTTCCTGAAGGTTTCTGTATTTATAGGAATTTTTGGCGTTGGTTTCACGTCAGGGGGGTCTCCGGGCTGTCCACGAGATAGGGGGCACGCCCTAGGGGGATGGGCGTGCCCCCCACCCTTGTGGGCAGCCCGGGACTCTTCTGGCCCAACTCCGATGCTCCCTGTTCTTCTTTTGGTCCATAAAAAATCCTCAAAAATTGGCACGTCAATTGGACTCTGTTTGGTATTCCTTTTCTGTAAAACTCAAAAACAAGGAGAAAACAGAAACTGGCACTGGGCTCTAGGTTAATAGGTTAGTCCCAAAAATCATATAAAATGGCATATAAATGAATATAAAACATCATATATGGATAATATAATAGCATGAATGCTTCATAAATTATAGATACGTTGGAGACGTATCAACATCCCTAAGCTTAATTCCTGCTCATCCTCGAGTAGGTAAATGATAAAAGAAATAATTTATGAAGTGTGAATGCTAGCAGGCGCACAAGTTTGATCAATGATAATTTCAATCACCTTTTCTAGCATCAATAAGTGTCATAATAGTAGCTTATCTCATAAAACTTTTCATGATCAAGTAACAATCTATTCACAATGTCAAGTATGGTTCAGAAACTTCATTGAGAACTAACAAACTATAATCTCAGTCATTGAAGCAATTGCAATTTATCATAACATTAGAGAGAGTCAAGAATAGAGCTTTTCAGCAAGTCCACATACTCAACTATCATATAGTCTTCTACAATTGCTAACACTCACGCAATATTTGTGGTTATGGAGTTTCAGCCGGACATTGAGAAAGATAGGGGCTTATGTGTTGCCTCCCAAACGTATTCACCTTTAGGTGATGTCAACCATAATAGCCCATGCTAACTTACATCCAATTGGATATATATATCATGATCTTTCAAACACGAGGAGCTTGCCAAAGGATAAAATGAAAAAGGGAAAGGCGAGGATCACCTTGACTCAAGCATAAAGTAAAAACATAAAGTAAAAGATAGGCCCTTCGCAGAGGGAAGCAGAGGTTGTCATGTGCGTTTAGGGTTGGATGCATAAAATCTTAATGCAAAAGAACGTCACTTTATATTGCCCCTTGTATGTGGACCTTTATTATGCAGTCCGTCGCTTTTATTGCTTCCACAACAAGATCGTATAAAGCTAATTTCTCTGCACTAATAAGTCATACATATTTAGATAGCAATGTTTATTGCCTGCAACATGAAAACTTACTTGAAGGATCTTACTCAATCCATAGGTAGTTATGGTGGACTCTCATGGCAAAACTAGGTTTAAGGATATTTGAAAGCACAAGTAGTATCTCTACTTGGTGCAAGGAATTTGGCTAGCATGAGGGGGAAAGGCAAGCTCAACATATTTGGAAGGTCAATGATAATATACTTTAACTGAGATGTGAGAAAACATAAACCATTATGTTGTCTTCCTTGTCCAACGTCAACTCTTTTAGCATGTCATACTTAATGAGTGCTCCCAATCATAGAATATGTCCAATATAATATATTTGTATGTGAACCTCTCTTTCCTTATTACTTCCTATTAATTGCAACGATGACCAAAACTAAGTTTGCCAACTCTCAACAACTTTTATGCCTCATACTCTTTATATGTGAAGTCATTACTATCCACGTTATAAGCATATGAAACATATAGAAATTCAGATTCATGACATTCAATTCATTCCCCCATTACTCATAGGATATACATGAAGCACATGAGTAAATGACAAACTACTCCAAAAGATATGAGTGAGGGACACTGAGTAGTCAAATAGATAACTAACCATGCGAGGGTTCCTTTTTTATTCAATATTTCAGATCCAAAAAACTTTATTCAAACAGCAAGTAAAATTGAAAATACGCTCCAAGCAAAACACATATCATGTGACGAATAAAAATATTGCTCCGAGTAAGGTATACAGATAGTTTTGAAGACGAAAGAGGGGATGTCTTCTGGGGCATCCCCAAGCTTAGGCGCTTGAGTCTTCCTTGAATATTACCTTGGGGTGCCTTGGGCATCCCCAAGCTTAGGGTCTTCCTACTCCTTATTCTCCTCCTATTGATATCTCACCCAAAACTTGAAAACTTCAACCACACAAAACTTAATGGAACTTCGTGAGATAGGTTAGTATGATAAAGAGTAAACCATTCACTTTGGTGCTGTAAAAGACAAGGTTCACAATTGTTTTCACACAATGCCTACTGTACCATATCATTTCTACAATTTATATTGCGAAATATAAGCCATAGAAACTAGAAAACAAGCAAACTATGCGATGAAAACAGAATCTGTCAGAAACAGAACAGTCTGTAATGATCTGAACAATAACCATACTTCTACTACTAAACAAATTATGAAATAAATTGGTGTACGTGAGGAATTTGTCTATTAATCTCCTGCAAAAATAATCAACTCAAAAGCACTCTTCTGTAAAAAATGACAGCTAATCTTTGAGCGCAAAGTTTCTGTTTTTACAGCAAGATCACATTAACTTTCACCCAAGTCTTCCCAAAGGTCTTACTTGGCACTTTATTGAAACAAAAGCTATAAAACATGATTACTACAGTAGCTTAATCATGTATACAAACAAAAAAGTAAGGGCAAATATTGGGTTGTCTCCCAACAAGCGCTTTTCTTTAATGCCTTTTAGTTAGGCATGATGATTTCAATGATGCTCGCATAAAAGAAAAGAGTTGAAACACAAAGAGAGCATCATGAAGAATATGACTAGCACATTTAAATCTAACTCACTTCCTATGCCTAGGGATTTTGTGAGCACACAATTTATAGGAACAAAAGTCAACTAGCATAGGAAGGGAAAACAAGTATAACTTCAAAACTTTAAGCACATAGAGAGGAAACTTGATATTATTGCAACTCCTACAAGCACATATTCCTCCCTCATAATAATTTTCAGTAGCATCATGGATAGCAACTTTGTTCTCATACTCAATTGGAACCTCTTCCGAAGTAGTGGAATACTAACTAAAGTTGACACTCTTCCAAATCCACTTTCATAAATATCGTACGAAGATTCAACATCCTCCAAGATAGTGGGATCACTAATTCCTAAAGTTGACACTCTTCCAAACCCACTTTAAAGTATAGTATTATTCATACTCCAAAAGATATAAGTGAAGTTCCTGGAGCATTCTACAATTAATATAGACTAGCCAATATCCAAGCTCAAAATATATAAGTGAAGCGCACGAAGAATTCTATAAAACCATACTCAAACGATTTAAGTGAAGCACAAAGAGAAATTCTATAAGATCATACTTAAAAGATATAAGTGAAGCACATGAAGTATTCTATAAATCAATGAATAGCTATCTCATACTAGCATGATTCTTAAAGAAAAATAAAAACACAAAGGACACAAATCATGTGAACAAAACAAAAACAGAGGTATACCGATATTTGTTGAAGAAGAAAGATGGGAGGCCAACCGGCGCATCCCCAAGCTTAGATGCTTGAGTATCCTTTGAAATATTTACTTGGGGTGCCTTGGGCATCCCCAAGCTTGAACTCTTGTCTCTCTTTATTCTTCTCACATCGGCAACTCCTCGTTCTTCAAACACTTCATTCACAAAAACTTAAACAAAAACTTGTGAGATCCGTTAGTGTAATAAAGCAAACTACCACTTTAAGGTACTGTAATTAACTCATTCTTTGTTTATATTGGTGTTAAACCTACTGTATTCCAACTTCTCTATGGTTCATACCCTTACATACTAGCCATAGATGCATCAAAATAAGCAAACAACACACAAAAACAGAATCTGTCAAGAACAGGACAGTCTGTAGTAATCTGGAAGTTTAGTAAACTTCTGTAACTCCAAAAATTATGAAATTAATTTTAAAATTTGAAAAATTTGTACAGAAGTAATGTGAAAAAAGTTTTAGACACATTTGACTTTCCAGTAAAAATGTAAATTCATGCACTACAGCCAAAGTTTCTGTTTTTGTTCTGCACATAGTAAGCAAGCAATCTTATCATACTAAAACCAAAGCTTGGCACATTATTTTTATAATACAATGGATATATAGAGGGGGATAATTATTTATAGAGAAACTTCCATGAAAAATTCTACATTGTTTCCGTGAGCATGAACACAAGTGCTCAAGGTCGACCCTCACTTGTTCAATGCATAACTTTCCAATCACTTCTCTTTTTGAAAAAAAAAAATTAGGCATGAGAGGCAAGTAATTTTTTTTTGTATTTTATTCTTTTCAATTTTTTTGTATGTTTCACCCAAAATTAATCAAAAAAAAAGGTAAACGAAATCTACTTAGTGAAGAAAGCAAACAAGCACACACAAGAATATCAACCCCACGCTATTGCTCCCCGGCAACGGCGCCAGAAAAGAGCTTGATAATCCCCAAGTGCAGGGAGTCATCGTAGCAATTCCCAAAGGTGGAAGTGATAAGTATGGAGTGTCGAACCCACAAGGAGCTAAAGGTAAGATCAATATTCTCTCAAGCCCTATCTGCCACTGATACGACTCTACGTGCACCGAACGTTTGCTTCCAACTAGAAACGAGAAGTAAAACTATGTTGTGGGTATGAAGAGGATAACTTTGCATGATATCGGAGAGCTAAAATATAAAAGTAGGTGCTATTATCATAAAGTTAGAATATTTTACTAAATAATATAAATAACGAGTGTGGAATAATGATGGATCAGTGTGCGGAATTGTCCTGGGCAATTGTTAACAAGACCGGTAGTCGTCATTGCAATTTCATATGAGGGAGAGGCATAAGCTAACATACCTTCTCTACTTGGATCATATGCACTTATGATTGGAACTCTAGCAAGCGTCTGCAACTACTAAAGATCATTAAGGTAAAACCCAACCATAGCATTAAAGCATCAAGTCCTCTTTATTCCCTTACGCAACAACCCCCTTACTCGGGTTTGTGTTTCAGTCACTCACCAACCCACTATAAGCGAATCATGAACGTATTGCAACACCCTACAGCGGGAATCCCTCACGCTTGCGCGACATGGAGGGCACCATAGGACAGCACCAAGATAAAACATACAACTCGTACCAATCTAGACCATCAATCAACCCAAGGATAAAAGATATCTACTCAAAACATCATAGGATGGCAACACATCATTGAATCATAATATGCGGCATAAAGCACCATGTTCAAGTAGGGATTACAGCGGGGTGCGGGAGAGTGGAGCGCGTAGAGATGAGGATGGTGATGATGATGGTGATGTTGATGAAGACGATCACCGTGGTGATGATTCCCCTCCCGATGGCACTCCGGTGCCACCAAGAGAGAGGAGGAGAGGTTCTCCCCCTTGTGCTTCCTCCTCCATGACTTTCCCCCTCTGGTCCTTGGCCTTCATGGCGATGATGGCCCCTCCGAGATCCTCCTCCATGGCCTCCAGTGATAATGGCCCCCTCCAGCAGGGTGCCGGAGAGGACCTATATTGATTTCTCGTGGCTACAGAGGCTTGCGGCGGCGGAACTTCCGATCTAGGTTATTTCCCGAAGGTTTCTGTATTTATAGGAATTTTTGGCATTGGTTTCACGTCAGGGGGGTCTCCGGGCTGTCCACGAGATAGGGGGCACGCCCTAGGGGGTGGGCGCGCCCCCCACCCTCGTGGGCAGCCCGGGACTCTTCTGGCCCAACTCCGATGCTCCCTGGTCTTCTTTTGGTCCATAAAAAATCCTCAAAAATTGGCACGTCAATTGGACTCTTTTTGGTATTCCTTTTCTGTAAAACTCAAAAACAAGGAGAAAACAGAAACTGGCACTGGGCTCTAGGTTAATAGGTTAGTCCCAAAAATCATATAAAATGGCATATAAATGCATATAAAACATCATAGATGGATAATATAATAGCATGAATACTTCATTAATTATAGATACGTTGGAGACGTATCAGCATCCCCAAGCTTAATTCCTGCTCGTCCTCGAGTAGGTAAATGATAAAGGAAATAATTTATGAAGTGTGAATGCTTGCAGGTGCACAAGTTTGATCAATGATAATTTCAATCACCTTTTCTAGCATCAATAAGTGTCATAATAGTAGCTTATCTCATAAAACTTTTCATGATCAAGTAACAATCTATTCACAATGTCAAGTATGGTTCAGAAACTTCATTGAGAACTAACAAACTATAATCTCAGTCATTGAAGAAATTACAATTTATCATAACATCAGAAAGAGTCAAGAATAGAGCTTTTTAGCAAGTCCTAATACTCAACTATCATATAGTCTTCTACAATTGCTAACACTCACGCAATACTTGTGGTTATGGAGTTTCAGCCGAACATTGAGAAAGATAGGGGCTTATGTGTTCCTTCACAACGTATTCACCTTTAGGTGATGTCAACCATAATAGCCCATGCTAAATTACATCCAATTGGATATATATATATATATATATATATATATATATATATATATATATATATATATATATATATATATATCATGATCTTTCAAACACGAGGAGCTTGCCAAAGGATAAAATGAAAAAGGGAAAGGCGAGGATCACCTTGACTCAAGCATAAAGTAAAAACATAAAGTAAAAGATAGGCCCTTCGCAGAGGGAAGCAGAGGTTGTCATGTGCGTTTAGGGTTGGATGCATAAAATCTTAATGCAAAAGAACATCACTTTATATTGCCCCTTGTATGTGGACCTTTATTATGCAGTCCGTCACTTTTATTGCTTCCATAACAAGATCGTATAAAGCTTATTTTCTTCACACCAATAAGTAATACATATTTAGAGAGCAATTTTTATTGCATGCAATGATGACAACTTACTTGAAGGATCTTACTAGTTTAAGGGCTATTTGAAAGCAGAAGTAGTATCTCTACTTGGTGCAAGGAATTTTGGCTAGTCTCTCTTTATTCTTCTCACATCGGTAACTCCTCGTTCTTCAAACACTTCATTCACAAAAACTTAAACAAAAACTTGTGAGATCCGTTAGTGTAATAAAGCAAACTACCACTTTAAGGTACTATAATTAACTCATTCTTTGTTTATGTTGGTGTTAAACCTACTGTATTCCAACTTCTCTATGGTTCATACCCTTACATACTAGCCATAGATGTATCAAAATAAGCAAACAACACACGAAAAAAAGAATCTGTCAAGAACATGACAGTCTGTAGTAATCTGGAAGTTTAGTAAAATTCTGTAACTCCAAAAATTATGAACTAAATTTGACAATTTGAACAATTCGTACTAAATTTGCAGGGCATTTGGAGCACTTTTATTTTCGGGGTATTTTTTTATTGCACGGATAATTTAGGAAACAAACAGATAATACTATTTTTGCTTTATTTATTCTAAATAACAGAAAATAAAAAGAGGGTACAGAAGGTTGTGCCTTCTAGTTTCATCCATCTCATGATCATCAAAATGAATCCACTAACAAGGTTGATCAAGTCTTGTTAACAAACTCATTCCGAATAACACGGAACCGGAGAAATTTCGAATAACACTAGGTTACCTCAACGGGGATATGAACATCCCCAACAATAAGAATATCATACTTTTTCTTGACAATAGGAAGAGGAAATTCAAAACCTCCAATAATGATAGTTGGAACTTGATACGTCTCCAACGTATCTATAATTCTTGATTGTTCCTTGCTATTATATTACCCCTTTTGGATGTTTATGGGCTTTATTGTACACATTATTATCATTTTTGGGACTAACCTACTAACCGGAGGCCCAACCCATATTGTTGTTTTTTTGGCCTATTTCAGTATTTCGAAGAAAAGGAATATCAAACGGACTCCAAACGGAATGAAACCTTCGGGAGCGTGATTTTTGGAACGAACGTGATCTAGAGGACTTGGAGTACAAGTCAAGAAGCAGCCGAGGCAGCCACGAGAGGGTAGGGCGCGCCCACCCCTATAGGGCGCGCCCCCTGTCTCGTGGGCCCCTCGGGCGGCCACCGACGTACTTCTTCCTCCTATATAAGACCGCGTACCCCGAAAATATCCAGGGAGCCACCGAAACACAATTTCCACCACCGTAACCTTCTGTATCCGCGAGATCCCATCTTGGAGCCTTCGCCGGCGCTCCGCCGGAGGGGGAATCAACCACGGAGGGCTTCTACATCAACACCATAGCCCCTCCGATGAGTTGTGAGTAGTTTACCACAGACCTTCGGGTCCATAATTATTAGCTAGATGGCTTCTTATCTCTTTTTGGATCTCAATACAATGTCCCCCCCTCTCTTGTGGAGATCTATTTGATGTAATCTCTTTTTGCGGTGTGTTTGTCGAGATCCGATGAATTGTAGGTTTATGATCAAGTTTATCTATGAGAAATATTTGAATCTCCTCTGAATTCTTTTATGTATGATTGAGTTATCTTTGCAAGTCTCTTCGAATTATCAGTTTGGTTTGGCCTACTAGATTGATCTTTCTTGCCATGGGAGAAGTGCTTAGCTCTGGGTTCAATCTTGCAGTGTCCTTACCCAGTGACAGAAAGGGTTGCAAGGCACGTATTGTATTGTTGCCATCGAGGATAAAAAGATGGGGTTTATATCATATTGCATGAGTTTATCCCTCTACATCATGTCATCTTGCTTAATGCGTTACTCTATTCCTATGAACTTAATACTCTAGATGCAGGCAGGAGTCGGTCGATGTGTGGAGTAATAGTAGTAGATGCAGGCAGGAGTCGGTCTACTTGTTGCGGATGTGATGCCTATATACATGATCATGCCTAGATAATCTCATAACTATTCGCTTTTCTATCAATTGCTCGACAGTAATTTGTTCACCCATCGTAATACTTATGCTATCTTGAGAGAAGCCTCTAGTGAAACCTATGGCCCCCGGGTCTATCCTTTATCATATTTGCTTTCAATCTACTTTTATTTTCATCTTTACTTTCTGCATCTATCTTATAAAATACCAAAAATATATTTATCTTATCATACTTTCTCTATTAGATCTCACTTTCACAAGTGGCCATGAAGGGATTGACAACCCCTTTATTGCGTTGGTCGCGAGTTCTTTGTTTGTTTGTGTAGGTGCGTGGGACTTTTGAGGAGCCTCCTACTGGATTGATACCTTGGTTCTCAAAAACTGAGGGAAATACTTACGCTACTATTGCTACATCACCCTTTCCTCTTCAAGGAAAACTGACGCAAGCTCAAGATGTAGCAAGAAGGATCTCTGGCACCGTTGCCGGGGAGGTCTTCGCTCAAGTCAAGACATACCAAGTACCCATCACAAACTCATCTCCCTCACATTTACATTATTTGCCATTTTCTTCTCGTTTTCCTCTCCCCCACTTCACCCTTGCCATTTTATTCGCCCTCTCTTTCCCATTCTCCTCTCTTTTCCGCTTTTCTTCTTCTCCTCTCTTTCGCTTGCTTTCTTCTTCCTTGCTTTTGTTTGCCATTATGTTTGAAATTGGGGAGATTATCGTCGATATGGACAATAATGATAACATGGAAAATTTTGAGGCTCCGGCTGAAGAACCCCCTATCTTGCATACTAAAAAGTTTCGTATCGGTAGTGGTAACATTATTGGAAAAGGTGTTATTCAAGATTTCTTTACTTGTGCCGGTGCTTTACCTTCCATGGGTGGTTCTATTCTTCATAAAACTAGTAGTCTTGCGGATGCTATCGCTATGCTTATAGTTGAACTTGAAAGACAATTTATGCATATGCATCCTTGCATACAAAGAATTTTCCTAGAATTTTCTAATATTGAGCATTCTTCTGTTAAGTGCTGTCACTATCTTTTTGGCTCATGGGTTTAGATTTATCATAAGAGAGGCCAAAGAAATCTTTGCGCACTATAGGGTGGACGCCGGTCGTTGTCCCATAGAGGCGATCCTCTACGATCAAGAGGAATTTAGGCGTTTTCAATCTTCGGACTATGTTGCCTTCAATAAAAACCTTAGAAAAAGGTTCCTACCAATGTCTTGGTTGATAGAATTTCCGAACTTAATAATGATTTTGCTCTTCGAAATAATGAGCTAGGATACTCTCTTGAGTATAGGCTCACAAGATTTTGCCAAAAAATGCTTTTAGTGATGAATTAATTGTGCATTATGAAGGGCCAAGGGAAGAACCCGTTCCTCCTGAAATTGATCTTGGGGACTTTTGTCCGCTAAATTTAGCCCTTTTGATTATTTTTGCTTGCCTCAAATAAAACTTGATGCCAAATGTAGGGAATATGAGATGAGTTTTCAAGATCTATCTTATTATTATGGCACTACTTAGATCTATCTTCGCTTTTATGCCTATCTAGGGGCGTTAAACGATAGTGCTAGTTGGGAGGCAACCCAATTTTCTTTGTGTTCTTTGTTTTTGTTCCTGTTTAGTAATAAATTTTTCATATACCTTCTATTTAGATGTGTTTTTATCTTTTAATTAGTGTTTGTGCCAAGTAGAACCTATAGGATAACCTATGATGATAGTTGATTTGATTCTGCTGAAAAACAGAAACTTTGCGCTCACGAAAAACATTCAATAAATCCAAGAAACGTGATTTTGCATTGATTCTTTTTGCTTCTGATCAATAAACAAATTTTCCAGTACTTCCTATTTTGGTATGATTTTTAGAGTTCCAGAAGTTTGCATTAGGTACAGATTTCTACAGACTGTTCTGTTTTTGACAGATTCTGTTTTTCGTGTGTTGTTTGCTTATTTTGATGCATCTATGGCTAGTATGTAAGGGTATGAACCATAGAGAACTTGGAATATAGTAGGTTTAACACCAAAATAAATAAAGATTGAGTTCATTACAGTACCTTATGTGGTGGTTTTGTTTTCTTTCACTAATGGAGCTTATAAGATTTCCTGTTGAGTTTTGTGTTGTGAAGTTTTCAAGTTTTGGGTAAAGCTTTTATGGACTATGGAATAAGGAGTGGCAAGAGCCTAAGCTTGGGGATGCCCATGGCACCCCAAGATATTCAAGGATATCCAAAAGTCTGAGCTTGGAGATGCCCCGGGAAGGCATCCCCTCTTTCGTCTTCGTTCATTGGTAACTTTACTTGGAGCTATATTTTTATTCGCCACATCATATGTGTTTTGCTTGGAGCGTCGTGTATTATATTAGTCTTTGCTTTTTAGTTTACCACAATCATCCTTGCTTTACACACCTTTTAGGAGAATCCTACTTGATTAGAATATGCTAGAATACTCTATGTGCTTCACTTATATCTTTTGAGCTTGATAGTTTTTGCTCTAGTGCTTCACTTATATCTTTTACAGCATGGCGGTGGATTAATTTTGAAGAAATTGCTAGTATCTCATGCTTCACTTACATTATTTTGAGAGTCTTTTAGAACAGCATGGTATTTGCTTCGGTTACAAATTTGGTCCTAGAATGATGAGCATCCAAGTTGGGTATAATAAAAACTATCATAGGAAGTGAATTGGATGTTATGATCAATTTGTTGCTTGATAATTGTTTTGAGATATAAAGGTAGTAATGTTAGGGTCATGCTAGTGGATAATTATGAAATTGAGAAATACTTTTGTTGAATTTGGTAAGTCCAGTAGCATGCAAGTATGGTAAAAGTTGTGTGACAAATTTGTTGCATGAGGTGCTCTTTTGATTGTCTTCCTTATGAGTGGAAGTCGGGGATGAGCGATGGTATTTTCCTACCAATCTATCCCTCTTGGGGCATGCATAGTAGTACTTTTCTTCGAGGGCTAAGTAGACTTTTGCAATAAGTATATGAGTTCTTTATGACTAATGTGAGTCCATGGATATACGCACACTCATCCTTCCACTTTGCTAGCCTCTCTTATTACCGTGCAACTTTTGCCGGTATTGAACCCATTATTTACCTTCCTCAAAACAGCCACCATACCTACCTATTATGGCATTTCCATAGCCATTCCAAGATATATTGACATGCAACTTTCCACCGTTCTGTTTATTATGACACGTTTCATCATTGTCATATTGCTCTTTGCATGATCATGTAGTTGACATCGTATTTGTGGCAAGGCCACCTTCATAATTTTCATACATGTCACTCTTGATTCATTGCATATCCCGGTACACCGCCGGAGGCATTCATATAGAGTCATATCTTGTTCTAGCTTTGAGTTGTAATTCTTGAGTTGTAAATCCGTAAAAGTGTGATGATCTTCATTATTAGAGCATTGTCTCAGTGAGGAAAGGATGATGAAGACTATGATTCCCCCACAAGTCGGGATGAGACTTCGGACTTTACAAAAAAAAAGAGAAAAGCCAAAAAAAGGCCAAAGAAAGAAAAAAAAGAAAAAAAAGAAGAAAAAGAAAAGAAAAAAAAATAAAAATGAGAGAAAAAGAGAGAAGGGACAATGCTACTATCTCTTTTCCACACTTGTGCTTCAAGTAGCACTATGATCTTCATGATAGAGAGTCTCCTATGTTGTCACTTTCATATACTAAGTGAGAATTTTTCATTATAGAACTTGGCTTGTATATTCCAATGATGGGCTTCCTCAAAATGCCCTAGGTCTTCGTGAGCAAGCGAGTTGGATGCACACCCACTTAGTTCTTTTTGTTGAGCTTTCATATATTTATAGCTCTAGTGCATCCGTTGCATGGCAATCCCTACTCACTCACATTGATATCTATTGATGGGCATCTCCATAGCCCGTTGATACACCTAGTTGATGTGAGACTATCTTCTCCCTCTTTTTGTCCTCACAACCACCATCTTTTACCACCTTAGTGCTATGTCCATGGCTTACGCTCATGTATTGCGTAAGAGTTGAAAAAAGCTGAAGCGTGTTAAAAAGTATGAAACAATTGCTCGGCTCGTCATCGGGATTGTGCATGATGGGAGTATTTTGTGTAATGAAAATGAAGCATGGCCTAACTATATGATTTTGTAGGGATAAGCTTTCTTTGGCTATGCTATTTTGATAGGACATGATTATTTGTTAGTATGCTTTGAAGCATTATTATTTTTATGTTTTATAAGCTTTTATCTTGAATCATTTGGATCTAAACATTCATGCCACAATAAAGAAAACTACAATGAGAATTATGCTAGGTAGCATTCCGCATCAAAAATTCTACTTTTATCATTTACCTACTTGAGGACGAGCAGGAATTAAGCTTGGGGATGCTTGATACGTCTCCAACGTATCTATAATTTTTGATTGTTCCATGATATTATATTACCCCTTTTGGATGTTTATGGCCTTTATTTTACACATTATTATCATTTTTGGGACTAACCTACTAACTAGAGGCCCAACCCGTATTGCTGTTTTTTTTGCCTATTTCAGTATTTCGAAGAAAAGGAATATCAAACGGAGTCCAAACGGAATGAAACCTTCGGGATCATGATTTTTGGAACGAACGTGATCCACATGACTTAGAGTGCAAGTCAAGAAGCAGCCAAGGCGGCCACGAGAGGGTAGGGCGCGCCCACCCCTATAGGGTGCGCCCCCTGTCTCGTGGGCCCCTCGGGCGGCCACCGACGTACTTCTTCCTCCTATATAAGCCCGCGTACCCCGAAAACATCCAGGGAGCCACCGAAACACAATTTCCACCACCGTAACCTTCTGTTTCCGCGAGATCCCATCTTGGAGCCTTCGCCGGCGCTCCACCGGAGGGGGAATCGACCATGGAGGGCTTCTACATCAACACCATAGCCCCTCCGATGAGTTGTGAGTAGTTTACCACAGACCTTCGGGTCCATAGTTATGAGCTAGATGGCTTCTTCTCTCTTTTTGGATCTCAATACAATGTTTTCCCCCTCTTTTGTGGAGATCTATTTGATGTAATCTCTTTTTGCGGTGTGTTTGTCGAGATCCAATGAATTGTGGGTTTATGATCAAGTTTATCTATGAGAAATATTTGAATCTCCTCTGAATTCTTTTATGTATGATTGAGTTATCTTTGCAAGTCTCTTCGAATTATCAGTTTGGTTTGGCCTACTAGATTGATCTTTCTTGCCATGGGAGAAGTGCTTGCTTTGGGTTCAATCTTGCGGTGTCCTTACCCAGTGACAGAAAGGGTTGCAAGGCACGTATTGTGTTGTTGCCATCGAGGATAAAAAGATGGGGTTTATATCATATTGCATGAGTTTATCCCTCTACATCATGTCATCTTGCTTAATGCGTTACTCTGTTCCTATGAACTTAATACTCTAGATGCAGGCAGGAGTCGGTCGATGTGTGGAGTAATAGTAGTAGATGCAAGCAGGAGTCGGTCTACTTGTTGCGGACGTGATGCCTATATACATGATCATGCCTAGATAATCTCATAACTATTCACTTTTCTATCAATTGCTCGACAATAATTTGTCCACCCACCATAATACTATGCTATCTTGAGAGAAGCCTCTAGTGAAACCTATGGTCCCCGGGTCTATCCTTTATCATATTTGCTTCCAATCTACTTTTATTTGCATCTTTACTTTCTGCATCTATCTTATAAAATACCAAAAATATATTTATCTTATCATACTTTCTCTATTAGATCTCACTTTCGCAAGTGGCCGTGAAGGGATTGACAACCCCTTTATTGCGTTGGTTGCGAGTTCTTTGTTTGTTTGTGTAGGTGCGTGTGACTTTTGAGGAGCCTCCTACTGGATTGATACCTTGGTTCTAAAAAACTGAGGGACATACTTACGCTACTATTGCTGCGTCACCCTTTCCTCTTCAAGGAAAACCAACGCAAGCTCAAGACGTAGCAGAACTTTTCCAATAGAATTGATGCTATGAACTTGAGGTTGTTTCCTCGGAAAGTGTACCGTATGCTCATTACCATTAACATGAAAAGTGACATTGTCTTTGTTGCAATCAATAACAACCCCTGCAGTATTCAAAAAGGGTCTACCAAGGATAATCGACATACTATCGTCCTCGGGAATATCAAGAATAACAAAGTGCGTTAAGATAGTGACATTTGCAACCACAACAGGCACATCCTCACAAATACCGACAGGTATGTCAGTTGATTTATCAGCCATTTGCAAAGATACTTCAGTAGGTGTCAACTTATTCAATTCAAGTCTACGATATAAAGAGAGAGAGGCATAACACTAACACCGGCTCCAAGATCACATAAAGCAGTTTTAACATAATTTGTTTTAATGGAGCATGGTATAGTTGGTACTCCCGGATCTCCAAGTTTCTTTGGTATTCCACCCTTACAAGTATAATTAGCAAGCATGGTGGAAATTTCAGCTTCCGGTATCTTTCTTTTATTTGTAATGATATCCTTCATATATTTAGCATAAGGATTTAATTTAAGCATATCAGTTAAGCGCATACGTAAGAATATAGGTTTAATCATTTCAGCAAAGCGCTCAAAATCCTCATCATCCTTTGTCTTGGATGGTTTAGGAGGAAAAGGCATGGGTTTCTGAACCCATGGTTCTCTTTCTTTACCGTGCTTCCTGGCAAAAAAATATCTCTTATCATAATGTTGATTCTTTGATTGGTTATCAAGATCAACAGCAGGTTCAATCTCTACATCATTATTTTTGCTAGGTTGAGCATCAACATGAACATTATCATTAACATTATCGCTAGGTTCATGTTCATCACCTAATTTTGTTTCAACATCAGAAATAGAAATATCATTGGGATTCTCAGGTGGGTCTATAACAAGTTCACTAGAAGCATGCAAAGTCCTATCATTTTTCTTTTTCTTCTTTTTAGAAGAACTAGGTGCCTCTAAATTATTTCTTTGAGAATCCTGCTCGATTCTCTTAGGGTGGCCTTCAGGATACAAAGGTTCCTAAGTCATTCTACCAGTTCTAGTAGCCACTCTAATAGAAAAATCATGTTTATTATTTAATTCATCAAGCAAATCACTTTGAACCTTAAGTACTTGCTCATCTTGAGTGGTAACCATAGAAGCATATTTGCTAATGAGTTTAAGTCCACCTTTAACTCTAACCATATAATCACTCAAGCGTCCTATCTCGAAAGCATTATTCTTTAATTCTCTACCAACATAAGCATTAAAACTTTCTTGTCTAGCCATAAAATCATCAAATTCATCTAAGCATGGGCTATGAAATTTAGTAGACGGGATTTCAACTTTATCATATCTATAGAGATAATTTACCTTTACTACCTGTGTCAGGTTATCAAGACAATGTGTTTCTTCGACATGCGGTAAATTAAGACCATGTATTTCTTCAATAGGAGGTAAATTCTTAACATCTTCAGCTTTAATACCTTCTTCTTTCATTGATTTCTTTGCCTCTTGCATATCTTCAGGACTGAGAAATAGAACTCCTCTCTTCTTCGGAGTTGGTTTGAGAATAGGAGCAGGAGTTGGCTCAATTGGCTCAGGAATTGTCTTAGGAAGAGTCCAATTATTTTCATTAGTCAACATATTATTCAGTAGTAATTCAGCTTGGTCGACTGTTCTTTCCCTGAAAACACAACCAGCACAACTATCCAAGTAGTCCTTGGAAGCATCGGTTAGTCCATTATAAAAGATATCAAGTATTTCATTTTTCTTAAGAGGATGACCAGACAAAGCATTAAGTAATAGGAGAAGCCTCCCCCAAGCTTGTGGGAGACTCTCTTCTTTGATTTGCACAAAATTATATATTTCTCACAAGGCAGCTTGTTTCTTATGAGCAGGGAAATATTTAGCAAAGAAGTAATAAATCATATCCTGGGGACTACGCACCCAACCAGGATCAAGAGAATTAAACCAAGTTTTATCATCACCCTTTAATGAGAACAGAAATATCTTAAGGTTATAATAATAGCAAGACTTCTCATCATTAATAAACAGGGTGGCTATATCATTCAACTTGGTAAGATGTGCCACAACAGTTTCAGATTCATAGCCATAAAAAGGATCAGATTCAACCAAGGTAATTATCTTAGGATCAACAGAGAATTCATAATCCTTATCAGTAACACAGATAGGTGAAGTAGCAAAAGCGGGGTCATGTTTCATTCTAGCATTAAGAGATTGCTGCTTCCATTTAGCTAATAACTTCTCAAGATCATATCTATCATTGCAAGCAAAAATAGCTCTAGCAGCTTCTTCATCCATAACATAACCCTCAGGAACAACAGGCAATTCATAATCAGGGGTAGAACCTTCATCATCACTATCTTCAATAATTTCATCTCCAACAATTTTGTTCTCTCTAACCCTAGCAAGTTGTTCATCAAGATATTCACCTAATGGCACAGTAGTATCAAGCACAGAAGTAGTTTCATCATAAGTATCATGCATAGTAGAAGTGGCATCATCAATAACATGCGACATATCAGAATTCATAGCAGTAGTAGGTTTAGGTGTTGCAAGCTTACTCAAAACAGAAGGAGAATCTAGTGCAGATCTACATGGCAGTTCCTTACCTCCCCTCGTAGTTGAGGGAAAAATCTTAGTTCTTTCATCTTTCAAGTTCCTCATAGTGACCAGTAGATATAAATCCCAAGTGACTCAAAGAATAGAGCTATGCTCCCCGGCAACGGCGCCAGAAATTAGTCTTGATAACCCACAAGTGTAGGGGATCGCAACAACTTTGGAGGGTAGAGTATTCAACCCAAATTTATTGATTCGACACAAGGGGAGTCAAAGAATATTCTCAAGTATTAGCAGTTGAGTTGTCAATTCAACCACACCTGGATAACTTAGTATCTGCAACAAAGTATTTAGTAGCAAAGTAGTATGATAGTGATGGTAACAGTGGCAAAAGTAAAGATAGCAGTTTTGTAGTAGTTGTAGCAGTAGAAACGGAAAAGTAAATGAGTGAAGCACAATATGTGAAAAGCTCGTAGGCATTGGATCAGTGATGGATAATTATGTCGGATGCGATTCCTCATGTAATAGTTATAACATAGGGTGACACAGAACTAGCTCCAGTTCATCAATGTAATGTAGGCATGTATTCCGAATATAGTCATACGTGCTTATGGAAAAGAACTTGCATGACATCTTTTGTCCTACTCTCCCATGGTAGCGGGGTCCTAACGAAAACTAAGGGATATTAAGGCCTCCTTTTAATAGAGAACCGGACTAAAGCATTAACACATAGTGAATACATGAACTCCTCAAACTACGGTCATCACCGAGAAGTATCCCGATTATTGTCACTTTGGGGTTGTCGGATCATAACACATAATAGGTGACTATAGACTTGCAAGATAGGATCAAGAACTCACATATATTCATGAAAACATAATAGGTTCAGATCTGAAATCATGGCACTCGGGCCCTAGTGACAAGCATTAAGCATAGCAAAGTCATAGCAACATCAATCTCAGAACATAGTGGATACTAGGGATCAAACCCTAACAAAACTAACTTGATTACATGATAAATCTCATCCAACCCATCACCATCTAGCAAGCCTATGATGGAATTACTCACGCACAACAGTGAGCATCATGAAATTGGCGATGGAGGATGGTTGATGATGATGACGGCGATGAATCCCCCTCTCCGGAGCCCCGAATAGACTCCAGATCAGCCCTCCCGAGAGAGATTAGGGCTTGGCGGCGGCTCCGTATCGTAAAACGCGATGAAACTTTCTCTCTGATTTTTTTCTCCACGAAACGGAATATATAGAGTTGGAGTTGAGGTCGGTGGAGCATCAGGGAGCCCACGAGACAGGGGGGCGCGCCCCCACCCTCGTGGACAGGGTGTGAGCCCCCTGGCCTTAATTCTTTCGCCAGTATTTTTTATATTTTCCAAAAGTTATCTCCATGGATTTCCAGGTCATTCCGAGAACTTCTATTTTCTGCATAATAAACAACACCATGGCAGCGTTAGTCCGGGTTAGCTTCATTCAAATCATGCAAGTTAGAGTCCAAAACAAGGGCAAAAGTGTTTGGAAAAGTAGATACGTTGGAGATGTATCAGTACACGCAAGTCTCCAATAGTTGCACCTACACAAACAAACAAATACTTGCAGCCAACGCGAAAAAGGGGTTGTCAATCCCTTCACGGTTAATTGCAAGGATTAGATCTGACAGAGATAGGTATAAAACATAAGTAAAAGTACAAAATAAAGTAAGGTGAATAAATTGCAGCAAGGTATTTTTGTATTTTTGGTTTTATAGATCTGAAAATATATGACGAGAAATAGATCCCGGGGCCATAGTTTTCACTAGAGGCTTCTCTCTTGAAAGAACACACACGGTGGATAAACAAATTACTATTGATCAATTGATAGAAAAGTGCAAAGTTATGACGATATCTAAGGCATGATCATGAATATAGGCATCACGTCCATGAAAAGTAGACCGAAACAATTCTGCATCTACTACAATTACTCCACACATCGACTGCTATCCAACATGCATCTAGTGTATTAAGTTAACATGAACGGAGTAACGCCTTAAGCAAGATGACATGATGTAGAGGGATAAACTCAAGCAATATGATATAAACCTATCTTTTTATCCTTAATGGCAACAATACAAATACGCGCCTCGCTGCCCCTACTGTCACTGGGTGGGGACACCACAAGATTGAACCCATTGCAAGATAAATCAATCTAGTTGGCAAAACCAATCAATATATAGATCGGAGAGAAATACAAAGCTATCTTAATCATGCATAAAAGAGTTCAGAAAAGACTCAAATAGTATTCATAGATAATCTGATCATAAATCCACAATTCATATGATCTCAACAAACGCACTGTAGTAGAAGATTATATTGAATAGATCTCCAAAACATTCTATTGAAGATCAAAGAGAGAGAAGAATCCATCTAACTACTAGCTATGGACTGGTAGGTCTGTGGTAAACTACTCACACATCATCGGTAGGGAAGCAAGGTTGGTGTAGAGGCCCTCCGTGATCGAATCCCCCATAGACAAAGTGCCAGAAAAGGCCCCAAAATGGGATCTCACGGGAACAGAAGCTTGCGGCGGCAGAAAAGTATTTTTGTTGTGCCCTCTGGTATACGGGGAATATTTGGGTATTTATAGAGCTGGAATTAGGGTTAGGGGAGTCCCGAGGGGCCCACAATCTTTGGGGGGCCGCCCTCTAGGCTTGTGGCCCCCTCGTGGCTCCTCTGGCCTCCTCCCAAAGCTTCTTGGTTGTCTTCTGGCCCAAGAATTTTTTTCAAAGTGTTTCGTTCCATTTGGACTCCGTTTGGTATCGATTTTCTGTAAAAGACAAAAACAAGGAAAAAAATAGCAACTGGCACTAGGCACTAGGTTAATAGGTTAGTCCCAGAAATGATATAAAATAGCATAATAATGCATATAAAACTTCCAAGATGGATAATATAATATCATGGAACAATAAAATATTATAGATACGTTGGCGACGTATCAAGCATCCCTGAGCTTAATTCATGCTCGTCCTCGAGTTGGTAAATTATAAAAACAATTTTTTATGTGGAATGATACCTAACATGTTTATCAATGTAATCTTTCTTATTGTGGCATGAATATTCAGATCCATAATATTCAAAACAAAAGTTTAATATTGACATGAAAACAATAATACTTCAAACATACTAATAAAGCAATCATGCCTTCTCAAAATATCATGGCTAAAGAAAGTTATCCCTACAAAATCATATAATCTTGTCATGCTCTATCTTCATCACACAAAGTATTTATCATGCAAAACTCTGATGACAGGCCAAGAAATTGTTTCATACTTCTAATGTTCTCAAGCTTTTTCAACTTTCACGCAATACATGAGCGTGAGCCATGGATATAGCGCCATAGGTGGAATAGAATATGGTGGTGGTTGTCAGGAGAAGATAAAAAGGAGAAAGGCCCACATAAATTAGGCATATTAATGGGCTATGGAGATGCCCATAAATTGATATAGATGCAAGTGAGTAGGGATTGCCATGCAATGGATGCACTAGAGCTATAAGTGTGTGAAAGCTCAAAAGAAAACTAAGTGGGTGTGCATCCAACTTGCTTGCTCACGAATAACTAGGAGAATTTGAGGAAGCCCATCATTGGAATAAACAAGCCAAGTTCTATAATAAAAAATTCCCACTAGTATATGAAAGTGATAAAATATGAGACTCTCTATCATGAAGAACATGGTGCTACTTTGAAGAACACGTGTTGAAAAGGATAGTAACATTGTCCATTCTATCCTTTTCTCTCATTTGTTTTATTCTCATTTTTTTCTTTTGGGGATCTTTGGCCTTTTTTATTTTGGGCTCTTTGGCCTCTTTTTTATTTTAAGTCCAGAGTCCCATCACAACTTGTGAGGGAGTCATAGCTTCCATCATCCTTTCCTCACACAGGACAATGCTCTGATAATGATGATCATCACATTTTTATTTACTTACAACTCAAGAATTACAACTCGATACTAGATCAAGTATATCACTATGTGAATGCCTCATGCATATGATAACAATATGACAATGATGGTGTGTATCATAATAAAATGAAAAAATGAAAGTTTCATGGCAATATATCTCGGAATGGCTATGAAAATGCCATAATTGGTAGGTATGGTGGCTATTTTGAGGAATGTATATGGTGGGTTTACTGCACCGACGAAAGTTGCACAGTACTAGAGAGGCTAGCAAAGGTGGAAGGGTGAGAGTGCGTATAATCCATGGACTCAACATTAGTCATAAAGAACTCACATAGTTATTGCAAAAATTTATTAGCCATCAAAGCAAAGTTTTAATATGCATGCTTCTAGGGGTATAGATTGGTAGGAAAATACCACCATTCGTCCCCGACAGCCACTCATAGGGAAGACAATAAAAAATAAATCATGCTCTAACTTCGTATAATGGGAGACCATACGTGCATGCTTCAGGAATGACAAACCTTAACACAAATATTCTTACTAATCCACAATTAATCTCTAGAATGACTCTAATATCACCATATTTATATCTCAAACAAGTGCAAGGAATCAAACTTCTCATATACTCTTCGTGAAAGTTTTTATTATATCCCTCTTGGATACCCATCATATTAGGACTAAATTCATGACCTATGAAAATTGCCATACTATTTTTTAAGACTCTCAAAATAATATAAGTAAAGCATGAGAGTTCATTAATTTCTACAAAATAGAACCACGGTCGTGCTCTAAAAAGATATAAGTGAAGTACTAGAGCAACTGCCTAGCTCAAAAGATATAAGTGAAGCACATCGAGTATTCTAATAAATTCACGATTAATTTGTGTCCCTCTCAAAAGGTGTGTACAACAAGGATTATTGTGTGATGTCTACTACACAACCTTCTTCTTGTAGACGTTGTTGGGCCTGCAAGTGCACAGGTTTGTAGGACAGTAGCAAATTTCCCTCAAGTGGATGACCTAAGGTTTATCAATCCGTGGGAGGCGTAGGATGAAGATGGTCTCTCTCAATCAACCCTGCAACCAAATAACAAAGAGTCTCTTGTGTCCCCAACACACCTAATACAATGGTAAATTGTATAGGTGCACTAGTTCGGCAAAGAGATAGTGATACAAGTGCAATATGGATAGTAGATAAAGGTTTTTGTAATCTGAAAATATAAAAACAGGAAGGTAACTAATGATAAAAGTGAGCGTAAACGGTATTGCAATGCTAGGAAACAAGGCATAGGGTTCATACTTTCACTAGTGCAAGTTCTCTCAACAATAATAACATAGATAGATCATATAACAATCCCTCAACATGCAACAAAGAGTCATTCCAAAGCCACTAATAGCGGAGAACAAATGAAGAGATTATGGTAGGGTATGAAACCACCTCAAAGTTATTCTTTCGGATCGATCTATTCAAGAGTTCGTACTAGAACAACACCTTCAGACACAAATCAACCAAAACCCTAATGTCACCTAGATACTCCATTGTCACCTCAAGTATCTGTGGGCATGATTATACGATATGCATCACACAATCTCAAATTCATCTATCCAACCAACACAAAGTAATTCAAATAGTGCCCCAAAGTTTCTACCGGAGAGTCAAGACGAAAACGTGTGCCAACTGAAGGAAATATGCCCTAGAAGCAGTAATAAATTTATTATTTATTTCCTCATATCATGATAAATGTTTATTATTCATGCTAGAATTGTATTATCCGGGAACATGATACATGTGTGAATACATAGACAAACTTAAAGTCACTAGTATGCCTCTACTTGACTAGCTCATTAATCAAAGATGGTTATGTTTCCTAACCATAGACATGAGTTGTCATTTGATTAACGGGATCACATCATTAGGAGAATGATGTGATTGACATGACCCATTTCCGTTAGCTTAGCACTTGATCGTTTAGTATGTTGCTATTGCTTTCTTCATGACTTATACATGTTCCTACAACTATGAGATTATGCAACTCCCGTTTACCGGAGGAACACTTTGTGTGCTACCAAACATCACAACGTAACTGGGTGATTATAAAGGAGCTCTACAGGTGTCTCCAAAGGTACATGTTGAGTTGGCGTATTTCGAGATTAGGTTTTGTCACTCCGATTGTCAGAGAGGTATCTCTGGGCCCTCTCGGTAATGCACATCACTATAAGCCTTGCAAGCAATGTAACTAATGAGTTAGTTACAGAATGATGCATTACGTAACGAGTAAAGAGACTTGACGGTAACGAGATTAAACTAGGTATTGAGATACCGACGATTGAATCTCGGGCAAGTAACATACCGATGACAAAGATACCGATGACAAAGGGAACAACGTATGTTGTTATGCGGTTTGACCGATAAAGATCTTAGTAGAATATGTAGGAGCCAATATGAGCATCCAGGTTCCGCTATTGGTTATTGACCGGAAACGGTTCTCGGTCATGTCTACATAGTTCTCGAACCCGTAGTGTCCGCACGCTTAAGGTTTCGATGACAGTTATATTATGAGTTTATGAGTTTTGATGTACCAAAGTTTGTTCGAAGTACCGAATGTGATTACGGACATGACGAGGAGTCTAGAAATGGTCGAGACATAAAGATCGATATATTGGACGACTATATTTGGACACCGGAAAGGTTCCGGGTGAGATTGGGACAATACCGGAGCTCCGGCAGGTATATGGGCCTTATTGGGCCTTAGTGGAAAGGAGGGAGAAGAAGCAAAGGAGGGGGTGCGCCCCCGCCCTCCAAGCCCAATCCAAACTGGGAGGGGGCCGCCCCCCTTTCCTTCTCCCCCCACCTCTTCCTTCCCTCTCCCTCTCCTAATAGGAAAGGGGGGAGTCCTACTCCCCGTTGGGGTTGGACTCCCCCCTAGGGCGCGCCACCCCCCTTGGCCGGCCCCCTCCTCCACTCCTTTATATACGAGGGAAGGGGGCACCCCATAGACATAACAATTGATCTCTTGATCTCTTAGCCGTGTGTGGTGCCCCCCTCCACCATAGTCCTCGATAATATTGTAGTTGTGCTTAGGCAAAGCCATGCAACGGTAGAACATCAAGATCGTCACCACACCGTCGTGCTGACGAAACTCTTCCCCGACATTCTGCTGGATCGGAGTACGGGGAACGTCATCAAGCTGAACGTGTGCTAGAACTCGGAGGTGCCATAGTTTCGGTGCTTGATCGGTCGGGCCGTGAAGACGTACGACTACATCAACCGCGTTGTTCTAACGCTTCCGCTTTCGGTCTACAAGGGTACGTAGACGACACTCTCCCCTCTCGTTGCTATGCATCACCATGATCTTGCGTGTGCGTAGGATTTTTTTTGAAATTACTACGTTCCCCAACAGTGGCATCCGAGCCAGGTTTTATGCGTAGATGTCATATGCACGAGTAGAACACAAGTGAGTTGTGGGCGATACAAGTCATACTGCTTACCAGCATGTCATACTTTGGTTCAACGGTATTGTTGGATGAAGCGGCCCGGACCGACATTACGCGTATGCTTACACGAGACTAGTTTTACCGCCGTGCTTTGCACACATGTGACTAGCGGGTGTCTGTTTCTCCAACTTTAGTTGAACCGAGTGTGGCTACGCCCGATCCTTGCGAAGGTTAAAACAGCACTAACTTGACGAACTATCGTTGTGGTTTTGATGCGTAGGTAAGAACGGTTCTTGCTCAGCTCGTAGCAGCCACGTAAAATTTGCAACAACAAAGGAGAGGACGTCTAACTTCTTTTTGCAGGGCATGTTGTGATGTGATATGGTCAAGATGTGATGCTATATTTTATTGTATGAGATGATCATGTTTTGTAACCGAGTTATCGGCAACTGGCAGGAGCCATATGGTTGTCGCTTTATTGTATGAAATGCAAATACCCTGTAATTGCTTTACTTTATCACTAAGCGGTAGCGATAGTCGTAGAAGCAATAGATGGCGTAACGACAATGAAGCTATGATGGAGATCAAGGTGTCGCGCCGGTGACAATGGTGATTGCGATGGTGCTTCAGAGATGGATATCACAAGCACAAGATGATGATGGCCATATCATATCACTTATATTGATTGCATGTGATGTTTATCCTTTATGCATCTTATCTTGCTTTGATTGATGGTAGCATTTTAAGATGATCTCTCACTAATTATCAAGAAGTGTTCTTCTTGAGTATGCACCATTGCGAAAGTTCTTCGTGCTGAGACACCACGTGATGATCGGGTGTGATAGGCTCTACGTTCAAATACAACGGGTGCAAAACAGTTGCACAAGCGGAATACTCAGGTTAAACTTGACGAGCCTAGCATATACAGATATGGCCTCGGAACACGGAGACCGAAAGGATGAACGTGAATCATATAGTAGATATGATCAATATAGTGATGTTCACCATTGAAACTACTCTATCTCACGTGATGATCGGACATGGTTTAGTTGATTTGGAGCACGTGATCACTTAGATGACTAGAGAGATGTCTGTCTAAGTGGGAGTTCTTTAGTAATATGATTAATTGAACTTAAATTAATCATGAACTTAGTACCTGATAGTATTTTGCTTGTCTATGTTTGTTGTAGATAGATGGCTCGTGCTGTTGTTCCGTAGAATTTTAATGCGTTCCTTGAGAAAGCTAAGTTGAAAGATGATGGTATCAATAACACGGACTGGGTCCGTAACTTGAGGATTATCCTCATTGTTGCATAGAAGAATTACATCCTGGAAGCACCGCTGAGTGCCAGGCCTGCTGCAGATGCAACTGACGACGTTAAGAACGTTTGGTAGAGCAAAGCTGATGACTACTCGATAGTTCAGTGTGCCATGCTTGACGGTTTAGAACCGGGTCTTCAACGACGTTTTGAACGTCATGGAGCATATGAGATGTTCCAGGAGTTGAAGTTAATATTTCAAGCAAATGCCTGGATTGAGAGATATGAAGTCTCCAATAAGTTCTATAGCTGTAAGATGGAGGAGAATAGTTCTGTCAGTGAACATATACTCAAAATGTGTGGGTATAATAATCACTTGATTCAACTGGGAGTTAATCTTCCTGATGATAGTGTCGTTGACAGAATTCTTCAATCACTGTCACCACGCTACAAGAGCTTCGTGATGAACTATAATATGCAAGGGATGGACAAGACTATTCCCGAGCTCTTTGCAGTGCTAAAGGTTGCGGAGGTAGAAATCAAGAAGGAGCATCAAGTGTTGATGGTCAATAAGACCACCAGTTTCAAGAAAAAGGGTAAAGGGAAGAAGAAGGGGAACTTCAAGAAGAACAGCAAGCAAGTTGCTGCTCAAGAGAAGAAACCCAAATCTGGTCCTAAGCCTGAGACTGAGTGCTTCTACTGCAAGCAGATTGGACACTGGAAGCGAAACTGCCCCAAGTATTTGGCGTATAAGAAGGATGGCAAGGTGAACAAAGGTATATGTGATATACATGTTATTGATGTGTACCTTAGTAATGCTCGCAGTAGCACCTGGGTATTTGATACTGGTTCTGTTGCTAATATTTGCAACTCGAAACAGGGACTACGGATTAAGAGAAGATTGGCTAAGGACGAGATGACGATGCGCATGGGAAATGGTTCCAAAGTCGATGTGATCGTGGTCGGCATGCTACCTCTACATCTACCTTCGGGATTAGTTTTAGACCTGAATAATTGTTATTTGGTGCCAGCGTTGAGCATGAACATTATATCTGGATCTTGTTTGATGCGAGACGGTTATTCATTTAAATCTGAGAATAATGGTTGTTCTATTTATATGAGTAATATCTTTTATGCTCATGCACCCTTGAAGAGTGGTCTATTTTTATTAAATCTCGATAGTAGTGATACACACATTCATAATGTTGAAACCAAAAGATGCAGAGTTGATAATGATAGTGCAACTTATTTGTGGCACTACCGTTTGGGTCATATTGGTGTAAAACGCATGAAGAAACTCCATACTGATGGACTTCTGGAATCACTTGATTATGAATCACTTGGTACTTGCGAACCGTGCCTCATGGGCAAGATGACTAAAACGCCGTTCTCCAGAACTATGGAGCGAGCAACTGATTTGTTCGAAATCATACATACTGATGTATGTGGTCCTATGAATATTGAGGCTCGAGGCGGGTATCGTTATTTTCTCACCTTCACAGATGATTCGAGCAGATATGGGTATATCTACTTGATGAAACACAAGTCTGAAACATTTGAAAAGTTCAAAGAATTTCAGAGTGAAGTAGAAAATCATCGTAACAAGAAAATAAAGTTTCTACGATCTGATCATGGAGGAGAATATTTGAGTTATGAGTTTGGTTTACATTTGAAGCAATGCGGAATAGTTTCGCAACTCACGCCACCCGGAACACTACAACGAAATGGTGTGTCCGAACGTCGTAATCGTACTTTACTAGGTATGGTGCAATCTATGATGTCTCTTACTGATTTACCACTATTGTTTTGGGGTTATGCTTTAGAGACGGCCGCATTCACATTAAATAGGGCACCATCAAAATCTGTTGAGACAACGCCTTATGAACTGTGGTTTGGCAAGAAACCAAAGTTGTCGTTTCTTAAAGTTTGGGGCTGTGATGTTATGTGAAAAAACTTCAACCAGATAAGCTCGAACCCAACTCGGAGAAATGTGTCTTCATAGGATACCCAAAAGAGACTATTGGGTACACCTTCTATCACAGATCTGAGGGCAAGATTTTTGTTGCTAAATTCAGATCCTTTCTAGAGAAAGAGTTTCTCTCGAAAGAAGTGAGTGGGAGGAAAGTAGAACTTGATGAGGTAACTGTACCTGCTCCCTTATTGGAGAGTAGTTCATCGCAAGAATCAGTTCCTGTGACAACTACACCAATCAGTGAGGAAGCTAATGATATTGATCATGAAACTTCAGATCAAGTTACTACCGAACCTTGTAGGTCAACCAGAGTAAGATCCGCACCAGAGTGGTACGGTAATCCTATTCTGGAAGTCATGTTACTTGACCATGACGAACCTACGAACTATGAGGAAGCGATGATGAGCCCAAATTCTGCAAAATGGCTTGAGGCCATGAAATCTGAGATGGGATCCATGTATGAGAACAAAGTATGGACTTTGGTTGACTTACCCGATGATCAGCAAGCCATCAAGAATAAATGGATTTTCAAGAAGAAGACTGACGCTGATGGTAATATAATTGTCTACAAAGCTCGACTTGTTGTGAAAGGTTTTCGACAAGTTCAAGGGGTTGACTACGATGAGACTTTCTCACCCGTAGCGATGCTTAAGTCTGTCCGAATCATGTTAGCAATTGCCGCATTTTATGATTATGAAACATGGCAAATGGATGTCAAAACTGCATTCCTGAATGGATTTCTGGAAGAAGAGTTGTATATGATGCAACCAGAAGGTTTTGTCGATCCAAAAGGTGCTAACAAAGTGTGCAAGCTCCAGCAATCCATTTATGGACTGGTGCAAGCCTCTCAGAGTTGGAATAAACGCTTTGATAGTTTGATCAAAGCATATGGTTTTATGCAGACTTTTGGAGAAGCCTGTATTTACAAGAAAGTGAGTGGGAGCTCTGTAGCATTTCTAATATTATATGTAGATGACATATTGTTGATTGGAAATGATATAGAATTTCTGGATAGCATAAAGGGATACTTGAATAAAAGTTTTTCGATGAAAGACCTCGGTGAAGCTGCTTACATACTGGGCATCAAGATCTATAGAGATAGATCAAGACGCTTAATTGGACTTTCACAAAGCACATACCTTGATAAAGTTTTGAAAAAGTTCAAAATGGATCAGTCAAAGAAAGGGTTCTTGCTTGTATTACAAGGTGTGAAGTTGAGTCAGACTCAATGCCCGACCATTGCAGAAGATAGAGAGAAAATGAAAGATGTTCCCTATGCTTCAGCCATAGGCTCTATCATGTATGCAATGTCGTGTACCAGACCTGACGTATGCTTAGCAATAAGTTTGGTAGGGAGGTACCAAAGTAATCCAGGAGTAGATCACTGGACAGCGGTCAAGAACATCCTGAAATACCTGAAAAGGACTAAGGATATGTTTCTCGTTTATGGAGGTGACAAAGAGCTAGTCGTAAATGGTTACGTCGATGCAAGCTTTGACACTGATCCGGATGATTCTAAATCGCAAACCGGATACGTGTTTATATTGAACGGTGGAGCTGTCAGTTGGTGCAGTTCTAAACAAAGCATCATGGCGGGATCTACATGCAAATCAGAGTACTTAGCTGCTTCAGAAGCAGCAAATGAAGGAGTCTAGAGGAAGGAGTTCATTTCCGATCTAGGTGTCATACTTAGTGCGGGACCAATGAAGATCTTCTGTGACAATACTGGTGCAATTGCCTTGGCAAAGGAATCCAGATTTCACAAGAGGACCAAGCACATCAAAAGACGCTTCAATTCCATCCGGGACCAAGTCCAGGTGGGAGACATAGAGATTTGCAAGATACATACGGATCTGAATATTGCAGATCCGTTGACTAAGCCTCTTCCACGAGCAAAACATGATCAACACCAAGACTCCATGGGTGTTAGAATCATTACTGTGTAATCTAGATTATTGACTCTAGTGCAAGTGGGAGACTGAAGGAAATATGCCCTAGAGGCAATAATAAAGTTATTATTTATTTCCTCATATCATGATAAATGTTTATTATTCATGCTAGAATTGTATTATCCGGGAACATGATACATGTGTGAATATATAAACAAACTTAAAGTCACTAGTATGCCTCTACTTGACTAGCTCATTAATCAAAGATGGTTATGTTTCCTAACCATAGACATGAGTTGCCATTTGATTAACGGGATCGCATCATTAGGAGAATGATGTGATTGACATGACCCATTTCCGTTAGCTTAGCACTTATTGTTTAGTATGTTGCTATTGCTTTCTTTATGACTTATACATGTTCCTACAACTATGAGATTATGCAACTCCTGTTTACCAGAGGAACACTTTGTGTGCTACCAAATGTCACAACGTAACTGGGTGATTATAAAGGAGCTCTACAGGTGTCTCCAAAGGTACATGTTGAGTTGGCGTATTTCAAGATTAGGTTCTGTCACTCCGATTGTTAGAGAGGTATCTCTGGGCCCTCTCGGTAATGCACATCACTATAAGCCTTGCAAGCAATGTAACTAATGAGTTAGTTACCAAATGATGCATTACGTAACGAGTAAAGAGACTTACCGGTAACGAGATTGAACTAGGTATTGAGATACCGACGATCGAATCTCGGGCAAGTAACATACCGATGACAAAGGGAACAACGTATGTTGTTATGCGGTTTGACCGATAAAGATCTTCGTAGAATATGTAGGAGCCAATATGAGCATCCAGGTTCCGCTATTGGTTATTGACCGGAAATGGTTCTCGGCCATGTCTACATAGTTCTCGAACCCGTAGGGTCCGCACGCTTAAGGTTTCGATGACAGTTATATTATGAGTTTATGAGTTTTGATGTACTGAAGTTTGTTCGGAGTCCCGAATGTGATTACGGACATGACGAGGAGTCTCGAAATGGTCGAGACATAAAGATCAATATATTGGATGACTATATTGGGACACCGGAAAGGTTGCGGTGAGATTGGGACAATACCGGAGCTCTGGGAGGTTATCGGAACCCCCCGGGCGGTATATGGGCCTTATTGGGCCTTAGTGGAAAGGAGGGAGAAGAAGCAAAGGAGGGGGCACCCCCCCAAGCCCAATCCGAATTGGGAGGCCCCCCCTTTCCTTCTTCCCTCCCACCTCTTCCTTCCCTCTCCCTCTCCTAATAGGAAAGTGGGGAGTCCTACTCCCGGTTGGGGTTGGACTCCCCCCTAGGGCGCGCCACCCCCCTTGGACGGCCCCCTCCTCCACTCCTTTATATACGGGGGAAGGGGGCACCCCATAGACACAACAATTGATCTCTTGGTCTCTTAGCCGTGTGCGGTGCCCCCCTCCACCATAGTCCTTGATTATATTGTAGCGGTGCTTAGGCAAAGCCCTGCGACGGGAGCACATCAAGATCATCACCACACTGTCATGCTGACGAAACTCTTCCCCGACATTCTGCTGGATCGGAGTATGGGGAACGTCATCGAGCTGAACCTGTGCAAGAACTCGGAGGTGTCGTAGTTTCAATGCTTGATCGGTCGGGCCGTGAAGACGTACGACTACATCAACCGCGTTGTTCTAACGCTTCCGCTTTCGGTCTACAAGGGTACGTAGAGGACACTCTCCCCTCTCGTTGCTATGCATCACCATGATCTTGCATGTGCGTAGGAATTTTTTTGAAATTACTATGCTCCCCAACAGCAACCCCTATGCATAGGTTCATGGGCGGAACCCACAAGTTGATCACCAAAACATACATCAAGTGGATCACGTGATATCCCATTGTCACCACAGATAAACACGGCAAGACATACATCAAGTTTTCTCAAATCCTTAAAGACTCAATTCGATAAGACAACTTCAAAGGGAAAACTCAATCCATTACAAGAGAGTAGAGGGGGAGAAACATCATAAGATCCAACTATAATAGCAAAGCTCGCGATACATCAAGATCGTGCGATAGAGAGAACACGAGAGAGAGAGAGATAGAGATCAAACACATAGCTACTGGTACATACCCTCAACCCCGAGGGTGAATTACTCCCTCCTCGTCATGGAGAGCACCTGGATGATGAAGATGGCCACCGGTGATGGATTCCCCCTCCGGTAGGGTGCCGGAACGGGCTCCCGAGAGGTTTTTGGTGGCTACAGAGGCTTGCGGCGGTGGAACTCCCGATCTATTGTCGTATTTGATGGTTTTAGGGTATATGGGAATATATAGGCGAAAGAAGTCGGTCGGGGGAGCCACGAGGGGCCCATGAGACAAGGGGGGCGCCCAGGGGGGTGGGCGCGCCCTCCTATCTCCTGGCCTCCTCGAAGCTTCGCTGGCTTGTACTCCAAGTCTCCCGGATCATGTTCGTTCCAAAAATCACGCTCCCGAAGGTTTCATTCTGTTTGGACTCTGTTTGATATTCCTTTTCTTCGAAATACTGAAACAGGCAATAAAACAGCAATATGGGCTAGGCCTCCGGTTAATAGGTTAGTCCCAAAAGTAATATAAAAGTGTATAATAAAGCCCATAATCATTCAAAACAGATAATAAAATAGCATGAATGCTTCATAAATTATAGATACGTTGGAGACGTATCAGCATCCCCAAGCTTAATTCCTCCTCGTCCTCGAGTAGGTAAATGATAAAAGAAAGAATTTATGAAGTGTGAATGCTAGCAGGTGCACAAGTTTGATCAATGATGATTTCAATCACCTTTTCTAGCATGATTATATGTCATAACAGTAGTTCACCTCATAAAACTTCTCACGAACAAGTAACAAACAATTCACATGTTAAAGCATAGACCATAAACTTTCTTGAAAACTAGCAAACTATGTTCTCAGTCATCAAACTATTGCAATTCATCTTATTTTCAGGAAGGGTCTATGTCAGAGCTTTGATTTAGCAAACTTCACATACTCAACTATCATATAGTCTTCCACAATTGCTAACACTCACGCAATACTAATGGTTATGGAGTTTTAATCGGACACTGAGAAAGATAGGGGCTTATAGTGTTGCCTCCCAACGTATTCACCTTTGGGTGATGTCAACAATAATAGTTCATGCTAACTTACATCCAATTGGATATATATATTAGGATCTTTCCAACACGAGGTGCTTGCCAAAGGATAAAATGAAAAAGGGAAAGGTGAAGATCACCTTGACTCTTTTGCTAAAGTAAAAGACATAAAGTAAAAGATAGGCCCTTCGCAGAGGGAAGCAAAGGTTGTCATGCACTTTTATGGTTGGATGCACAAAATCTTAATGCAAAAGAATGTCACTTTATATTTCCACTTGTATATGGACCTTTATTATGCAGTCCGTCGCTTTTATTGCTTCCATAACAAGATCGTATAAAGCTTATTTTCTTCACACTAATAGATCATACATATTTAGAGAGCAATTTTTATTGCTTGCACCGATGACAACTTACTTGAAGGATCTTACTCAATCCATAGGTAGGTATGGTGGACTCTCATGGCAAAACTGGGTTTAAGGATATTTGGAAGCACAAGTAGTATCTCTACTTGGTGCAAGGAATTTGGCTAGCATGAGGGGGAAAGGCAAGCTCAACATGTTTGAATGATCCATGACAATATACTTTAACTGAGATGTGAGAAAACATAACCCATTACGTTGTCTTCCTTGTCCAACATCAACTCTTTAGCATGTCATACTTAATGAGTGCTCACAATTATAAAATATGTCTAAGATAGTATATTTATATGTGAAATCTCTCTTCCTTCAATATTCTTTCATGAATTGTTCAAATGACCAATACAATGCTTGCTAACCTTCAATAAATTTACAACCTCTACTTCTTAGATGTGAAGTCATTACTCCCCATGGGATAAGCAAATGAAACATATATAATTTCAGATTTATGACATTCAACTCAATCAACCATTTACTCATAGGATATAAGTGAAGCACACGAGTAAATGACAAACTACTCCAACAAGATATAAGTGAAGATCAATGAGTAGCTAAATAATTATGTAACTATGTGAAGACTCTCTCTCATTTAAGAATTTCAGATCTTGGTATTTTCTTCAAACAGCAAGAAAAACAAAATAAAATGACATTGCAAGGATAACACAACTCATATGAACAAGCAAAAACTTAGGCTCAACCGATACTAACCGATAGTTGTTGAAGAAGAAAGGTGGGATGCCTAACGGGGCATCCCCAAGCTTAGATGCTTGAGACTTCTTAAAATATTATCTTGGGGCGCCTTGGTCATCCCCAAGCTTGAACTTTTGTGTCTCCTTAATTCCTCTCATATCATGGTTTCTATTTTTATCAAAAGCTTCATCCACACCAAACTCAACAAGAACTCGTGAGATAGGTTAGTATAAACCAATGCAAAAGCCTTATCATTTTCTACTGTAACAAATCAGTAAAATTATTATTCAACATTGCATACTAAATGCCTCTGCATATTTAACACTCTTATCCTCAAATAGAATCATTAAACAAGCAAACATATGCAAACAATGCAAACATAACAGCAATCTGTCAAAACAGTATAGTCTGTAAAGAATGCAAGATTCATCATACTTCCCTAACTCCAAAAATTATGAGAAAAGTACCTCACTGTAGAAGATTTATCAGAGCTCAATATTCAAAAAGTTTCAACATTATACCATTCTCTCACTTTTCTAGGGAATTTTTACAACAGCGGTAAACTTTCTGTTTTCAAACAGCAACATGTATACTAGCAAAATAAGCATGGTAAAGGCTATCCTTGACATTTTTATTGAAAATAAAGATGCAAAACATTATTCTAAATAACAGCAAGAAAATACTAATAAAATAAAATGATGCTCCAAGCAAAACACATATCATGTGGTGAATAAAAATATAGCTCCAAGTAAAGTTACCGATGAACGAAGACGAAAGAGGGGATGCCATCCGGGGCATCCCCAAGCTTAGGCTCTTGGTTGTCCTTGAATGTTACCTTGGGGTGCCTTGGGCATCCCCAAGCTTAGGCTCTTTCCACTCCTTATTCCATAGTCCATCGAATCTTTACCCAAAACTTGAAAACTTCACAACACAAAACTCAACAGAAAACTCGTAAGCTCCGTTAGTATAAGAAAATAAAATCGCCACTTAGGTACTGTAATGAACTCATTCTAAATTCATATTGGTGTAATATCTACTGTATTACAACTTCTCTATGGTTCATACCCTCCGATATTACTCATAGATTCATCAAAATAAGCAAACAACACATAGAAAACAGATTCTGTCAAAAACAGAACAGTCTGTAGTAATCTGTATCAAACGAATACTTCTGGAATGCCAAAAATCATACCAAATTAGGAAGTCCTAAGAAATTTGTGTACCAATCCAAAGAAAGAATAATCATATCATAAGAACGTTTCTGTGAATTAACAAAACTAATTTACTGGGTGCAAAAGTATCTGATTTTCAGCAGGATCAACGCAACTATCACCGTAGGCTATCCTAAAGGTCTTACTTGACACTTTATTGAAACAAAAGATATAAAACATGATTACTACAGTAGCATAATTATGTGGACACACAAAAACAGTAAGAGTAAATATTGGGGTGTCTTCTAACAAGCGCTTTTCTTTAATGCCTTTCTAGCTAGGCATGATGATGGCAATGATGCTCACATAAAAGATAAGAATTGAAACATAACGGGAGCATCATGAAGCATATGACTAGCACATTTAAGTCTAACCCACTTCCTATGCATAGGGAATTTGTGAGCAAACAAATTATGGGAACAATAATCAACTAGCATAGGAAGGCAAAACAAACATAACTTCAAAATTTTAAGCACATAGAGAGGAAACTTGATATTATTGCAATTCCTACAAGCATATGTTCCTCCCTCATAATAATTTTCAGTAGCATCATGAATGAATTCAACAATATAACCAGCACCTAAAGCATTCTTTTCATGATCTACTTGCATAGAAATTTACTACTCTCCACATAAGCAAAATTCTTCTCATTCGGAATAGTGAGAGTATCATAAGAGACTTGAATACTAAAAATTGTTTCCACATAGAAGAGTAATGTTCAGAAAAAGGGTAATCACAATCATGACAAGTTTTATAACTATAATCATCACTACTTTTTATATCATAAGTTTCATCACAATAATCATCATAAGTAGCAACTTCTTTCTCATCATAATCGATTGAAACCTCTTCCAAGATAGTGGAATCATCACTAAATAAAGTTGACACTCTTCCAAATCCACTTTCATATTCATCACAATAAGATTCAACATCCTCCAAAATAGTGGGATAACTACTTCCTAAAGTTGACACTCTTCCAAACCCACTTTCATCAATATAATCATAATAGGTAAGAGGCATGCTATCATCATAACAACTTTGCATATCAAAACTTGGGAGGCTAAAAATATCATCTTCATTAAACATAGCATCCCCAAGCTTGGGACAAACATTAATTTCTGCAAATATATTCTCAAATATTTCATCCTTGTCAAACATAGCTTCCCCAAGCTTGGGCCTTTTCATATCATAAGAATAATCACTCTCATCATTAATAGTATGGATAGCACCAATAGTATATCAATTATCATCATCACAACGAGTAGTAGGAGCAACATCATTTAGGAGGGATACCTTTTTACCTTTGTTGCTCCTTTTTTTCTTTTTCTTCTTCACATTATGTGTGGGTTCAACCTTCTTCTTTAAGCTCCTTATAGATGAGATTGGTTGAATAGAGAGCTCCTCCTCGTTACCTAATTCATCATAAGAAATAATAGGAGGATAATGGGAAGTTTCTTCCCTTTCATTAGTATTCTCTTCATCTTCTGTTTGCTTTCTTTTCTTTAGGTAATTCGCAATATAAGGATTTTCAATGCAATTCACCGCACAAAACATATAAATCGTCTCTAGATCGAAATCAAGAAGGTTATAACAGGCAAATTCTGGAAGAAATTTAGTTAAACGTTTCATTTCTTCATAACCCATAAGCAAACTAAGTTCATTATAATGTGCAAGGGAAATCAAATCATCAAAATTTTTGGACACGATTCGATCATGAAACAACTTGCATCGGAGATGTAAATGACCACTTTCATTGCAAAGTTCACAAGTACGGCCAAGGAAATATAATTCTTCAGCACTCACCCTTAGCCTTTCTTGCCACAATTTAGTTTCTACATGCTTATGCCTCTTGCAATATCTATCTTCTCTATTTGGTGTATCTATGCAAACCCAATGCTCTCCACAAAAATCGGCATCCTTATAGGAGACATTTTCATCATAACTAGTGCAATCATCATTAGTACTATGGATATTCAAGGAGTTCATACTAACAACATTACAATCATGCTCATCATTCAAAGATTTAGTACCAAGCATTTTAATGCATTCTTCTTCTAGCACTTGAGCACAATTTTCCTTTCCATCATACTCACGGAAGATATTAAAAAGTCGAAGCGTATGAGACAAACTCAATTCCATTTTTTTGTAATTTTCTTTTATAAACTAGACTAGTGATAAAACAAGAAACAAAAAGATTTGATTGCAAGATCTAAAGATATACCTTCAAGAACTCACCTCCCTGGCAACAGCGCCAGAAAAGAGCTTGATGTCTAGTACACAACCTTCTTCTTATAGACGTTGTTGGGCCTGCAAGTGCATAGGTTTGTAGGACAGTAGCAGATTTCCCTCAAGTGGATGACCTAAGGTTTATCAATCCATGAGAGGCGTAGGATGAAGATAGTCTCTCTCAAGAAACCCTGCAACCAAATAACAAATAGTCTCTTGTGTCCCCAACACACCCAATACAATGGTAAATTGTATAGGTGCACTAGTTCGGCGAAGAGATAGTGATACAAGTGCAATATGGATAGTAGATAAAGGTTTTTGTAATCTGAAAATATAAAAAGCAAGGTAACTAATGATAAAAGTGAGCATAAACGGTATTGCAATGCTAGGAAACAAGGCATACGGTTCATACTTTCACTAGTGCAAGTTCTCTCAACAATAATAACATAGATAGATCATATAACAATCCCTCAACATGCAACAAAGAGTCACTCCAAAGCCACTAATAGCGGAGAACAAACGAAGAGATTATGGTAGGGTACGAAACCACCTCAAAGTTATTCTTTCAGATCGATTTATTCAAGAGTTCGTACTAGAGTAACACCTTAAGACACAAATCAACCAAAACCCTAATGTAACCTAGATACTCCATTGTCACCTCAAGTATCCATGGGCATGATTATACGATATGCATCACACAATCTCAAATTCATCTATCAAACCAACACAAAGTACTTCAAAGAGTGCCCCAAAGTTTCTATTGGAGAGTCAAGACGAAAACGTGTGCCAACCCCTATGCATAGGTTCATGGGCGGAACCCACAAGTTGATCACCAAAACATACATCAAGTGGATCACGTGATATCCCATTGTCACCACAGATAAACACGGCAAGACATACATCAAGTGTTCTCAAATTCTTAAAGACTCAATCCGATAAGATAACTTCAAAGGGAAAACTCAATCCATTACAAGAGAGTAGAGGGGGAGAAACATCATAAGATCCAACTATAATAGCAAAGCTCGCGATACATCAAGATCGTGCCATAGAGAGAACACGAGAGAGAGAGAGAGAGAGAGAGAGAGATCAAACACATAGCTACTGGTACATACCCTCAGCCCCGAGGGTGAACTACTCCCTCCTCGTCATGGAGAGCGCCAGGATGATGAAGATGGCCACCGGTGATGGATTGCCCCTCCGGCAGGGTGCCGGGAAGGGCTCCCGAGAGGTTTTTGGTGGCTACAGAGGCTTGCGGCGGCGGAACTCCCGATCTATTGTCGTATTCGATGGTTTTAGGGTATATGGGAATATATAGGCGAAAGAAGTCGGTCGGGGGAGCCACGAGGGGCCCATGAGATAGGGGGCGCGCCCAGGGGGGTGGGCGCGCCCTCCTATCTCCTGGCCTTCTCGAAGCTTCGCTGGCTTGTACTCCAAGTCTCCCGGATCATGTTCGTTCCAAAAATCACGCTCCTGAAGGTTTCATTCCGTTTGGACTCCGTTTGATATTCCTTTTCTTTGAAATACTGAAATAGGCAATAAAACAGCAATATGGGCTGGGCCTCCGATTAATAGGTTAGTCCCAAAAGTAATATAAAAGTGCATAATAAAGCCCGTAATCATTCAAAACAGATAATAAAATAGCATGAATGCTTCATAAATTATAGGTACGTTGGAGACGTATCACTGTGGCAAACTAAAAAGCAAAGAGTCATATAATACAAGACGCTCCAAGAAAAACACATATCATGTGGTGAATAAAATATAGCCTCAAGTAAATTTACTGATGGATTGAAGTCAAAAGAGGGGATGCCATCCGGGGAATCCCCAAACTTAGATGCTTGGTTGTCCTTAAATATTATCTTGGGGTGCATTGGGCATCCCCAAGATTAGGCTCTTGCCACTCCTTATTCCGTATTCCATCAAATCTTTATGCAAAACCCAAAAACTTCACAACACAAAACTCAACAGAGAACTCGTAAGCTCTGTTAGTATAATAAAGCAAATCACCACTTTAGGTACTGTGGTGAACTCATTCTAAATTTATATTGGTGTTATATCTACTATATTCCAACTTCTCCATGGTTCATACCCTCGATACTACCCATAGATTCATCAAAATAAGCAAACAACACAAAGAAAACACAATCTGTCAAAAACAGAACAATCTACAAAAATCTGGAATTTTTGTAAACTTCTGTAACTTCAAAATAATCTGAAAATTTAGGAAAACCTGGTAAATTTGTATATCAATCTTGTGTAAAAAATGTAGATCAAAATCACGTTTCTGTCAATTTTCAAAATTCTAGATCTTGACGCAAAAGTTTCAGTTTTTCAGCAAAATCAAATCAACTATCACCATAGACCATCCCAAAGGCTCAACTTGGCACAAGCACTAATTAAAAATCTTAAACACAATCAAAAAAGTAGTTTAATTATGTATTCACATAAAACAGAAAATAAAAATATTGGGCTGTCTCCCGACAAGCGCTTTTCTTTAGAGCCTTTTAGCTAGGCTGATAATTTTAATGATGCTAACATGAAAGATAGCAATTGAAACACGAAGAAATCATTGTGAAGCATGTGAAAAACAAGTTTAAGTCTAACATACTTCCTATGCATAGGCATCTTGTAGGGAAAATATTTACCAATACAAGCAGAAACTAGCATATGCAAGGAAGAAGAAAGAAACAATAGCAATCTCAACATAACGAGAGGTAATTTAGTAACATGCAAATTTCTACAACCATATTTTCCTCTCCCATAATAATTAAATTTAGGATCATAATCAAATTCAACAATATAGCTATCATATAAAATATTTCTCTTTATGATCCACATGCATAGAAGTTTTATAATCTTCCAAGATAGTGGGATTAACATCAACTAAAGTCATGACCTGTTCAAACCCACTTTTATCAAAAAATTCATAAGATTGATCATTCTCCAAAGTAGTGGGATCGTTATTACCTAGAGTTGACTCTCTTGCAATCCCACTTTCAATATTACTACAACATATTTATCATGAGGCTTAAATAAATTTTCAGGATCATAACAATAATCGCCCCAATTATGATCATTGCAATAAGTAGTGGACATATCAAAATTAGCATCCCCAAGCTTGGGGTTTTGCATATTATTAACACAATTGACATTAATAGAATTTATAATAACATCATTGCAAGCATTCTTTTCATTCAAGAAGCTACCATGAATCACTTCATAAGTTTCTTCTTTTAGCACTTCATCACAATTTTCAGATTCATGAATTTCAAGCAAAACGTCATAAAGATAATATAGTGCACTCAACTCACTAGCAATTGGTTCCTCATAGTTGGATCTTTTAAAGAGATTAGCAAGTGGATGAGGATCCATAAACCACTTTTTTCTTCGCTTTTGATTTGCAATAAACACACAATTATTGCAAGCAAAATAGCAAACAAACCAAGTAAGACATAAGGGCAAACGGAAAGGCAAATATTTTTGTGTTTTTCTAAAATTGTTTTAGAGGAGGGGGAGAGGAAAACAGAGGAAAATGGCGAATAATGTAAATGCAAGAGATGACAGTTTATGATAGGTACTTGGTAGGCTTGATGTAGAACGTCCCCGCCAACGGTGCTAGAAATTCTTCCTGCTACTTCTTGAGCTTGCATTGGTTTTTTCCTTTGAAAGTGCAATCATGCCCTAAATATTATTTTGATGTTGATGACAATATACTAATAGGGGACTAACAAAGTTTGTCAAGTATATCTCAGGTTTTAGTCCCCTCAGAATCAATTGTGTGTGTGGATTATGATTTCAGAAATGTTTAAATTCATCAAGAACAAAGAAACAAGACTATATTTATGTTTATTCTTGAGTATAGGATCCTGCACTATTAAGAGGGGAACATGGGTTATTGTAAAAGTCTTGCTCAAACATCTACTAAAAAGTCATTGTTTGATCTTCATCTCTGTCAAACGACCGGTACTCACCCGACGTCCGGCTGCTTCTATACATAGACAAAACATCAACCACGAAGAAGCAACCTTGCCTATCCCACCATGACCATCGCCCACGAAGGACTTGCCTCACTAGGGTAGATCTTCACGAAGTAGGCGATCTCCTTGCCCTTACAAACTCCTTGGTTCAACTCCACAATCTTGACGGAGGCTCCCAAGTGACACCTAACCAATCTAGGAGACACCACTCTCCAAATGGTAATAGATGGTGTGTTGATGATGAACTCCTTGCTCTTGTGCTTCAAATGATAGTCTCCCCAACACTCAACTCTCTCTCACAGATTTGGCTATGGTGGAAAGATGATTTGAGTGTAAATCAACTTGGGGAAGGCTAGAGATCAAGATTATTGTGGTTGGAATGGAATATTTTGGTCTCAACACATGAGTAGGTGGTTCTCTCTCAGAAAATGAATGCTAGAAGTGTAGGCATGTTCTGATGGCTCTCCTCACGAATGAAGAGTGGGTGAAGGGTATATATAGCCTCCACACAAAATCTAACCGTTACACATAGATTCCCAAACTCGGTGAGACCGAATGGTGAAACTTGGTCAAACCGATTCAGGTCAAAATATGAACGATAGGCTTTTCGGTGGGACCGACATAGTCATCTCGGTGGGACCGATATGCTAGGGTTAGGGCATAACGTAATCTCGGTGTGACTGATTACATAAACTCGGTGGGACCAATTTCAACAAAAGGCACATAGAGAGTTGGTCAGGCAAACTCGATGGGACCAATTCGCTCACTTAGGTGGGGCCAAAGTGTTACGAAAGGGAAATAGTGAATTTGCATTACACACTCGGTGGGACCGATTCGCTCATTTTGGTGTGACTGAAATGTTACAAAAAGGAAACAGTCCCATCTCGGTGAGGCCGAGACCCCTATCGATGAGACCGAAGTGACTAGGGTTTGTGGCAGTGGCTATGTCAAATGAAACTTGGTGGCACCGGATAGATCAAATCGGTGGGGCCGATTTTGACTTTTAGGTAGGACATATGTGGAAATGAGAAAGTGGTTGAGGGTTTTGGAGCATATCACTAAGTATTTTGAGCAAGTAAGCAACACCTCATCCCCTTTTAATAGTATTGGCTTTCCTATGGACTCAATGTGATCTTGGATCACTAAAATGAAAATGTAGAGTCTTGAGCTTGTTGCCAATATGTGTCCTTAGCATTTTGAGGGGTCCACATCTCTAGTCCATGCCATGCCAATCATTGAACTTTCTAAAATGATCATCTTGAAAGAGGATTAGTTCAATGAACTATATGTTGTTAAGAATTACCAAAACCACCCAGGGATTAGTTGCACTTTCAATCTCCCCCCTTTTGGTAATTGATGACAACATATAGATCAAAGCTTCGACAAATGATAATAAGAATGAAATACAACATCGCTTTGAGAAGTATGTGATAAGCAAGAGCTCCCCCTAAATTTGTGCATTATTTAAAATTTTCTTTTGAATGCAAATACACAAATAAATAGGACCATGAGTTACTCTTCCATGTCACATACATCTTGGTGGAGCGCTCAAAATGATAAAAAGTAGGGACAAGCACTCATCACCAAGGCAAAGTGAATGATCATACATAAGAGATAGATAATGTCATCATTCAAGCACAAGCATTAAGCATAATATGATCAAATGTTCATATTCAACTCTCTAGGCTTGATCTTCAGGAGGAGGTGTTGATATGACTCCAAGGACGAAAGCATCAGTGGAAGATGTTGGAGTTGGTGGAGTTGCCACTGGAGGGGCAACAGGAGCTGTGGCTGCAGGTGCTGAAGCTGTTGCTCTTGTATCTGGCACTGGCACTACCATAGACCTCTGTACTCTAGGCACTCTGTGAAACACATGTGTAGTTGCTTTTCCCTTCCTCTCTTCTACTTCTTCCTGGAGCTCTTCAACTGCTGTCTGAATCTCAGTCACCTTCAAGTCAAGATCATAGAATTTGGTTTCAATGATCCTCTCCAAGCTCTCCTGGTTCTGAGTCAGGGTGGCCAGTCCTTTATCAATTCTCAAGGTTGCTTGAATCAGATATCCATGCTGGTCTTGCTTTGACTTGAGGAATACTTCTGAAGCTTCTTCAGCACTGGGCATCTTTGCTGCCTTCTCTGCTTTGGCTTTCTGTCTCTTTCTTGAGCCTCTAGGGATGTTGGATCCTCAGCTGTCATGACAACAGTGTTGTCCTCAAAGCCAGGCTTCAAAGGTAAATGCTCTTTGTCCAACAGTACACTCCCTTGGGCATCTTGGAGTTGATCAGCATTTGTATGCGTGGTGCATACCCACATGACCTTTTCTGGTCAGCAGCTGTCCTCTTGATTGTCTCTACAATCAGGCTCATGACTTTGAATTTCTGTGGCAAATCAAACATCTGAAGCAAGATTGATGGAATGGCCTCTTATCATCCTGTGATCTCCTGATTTAGGCAACATGGTGTGCCCTAATATTGTGTCCATAGTGGCTAGACTAGACATCAAGTAGTACACTGACCCTAGCTTGTGAGTCTCCAAAGCTTTGTCAGGTATTTCCTTGTACATGTTTGCCATGGAGTTGTGGTCTTTCTTTTTCTTAGCATAGACATCAATTTCTTCTCCATGCTCCTTGGGTGCTTTGATGAGCTTTGCCCACTCATCCACAGTTGACTGGTATCTTGTTCCTTCAGTCATCCACACTATTTTACCATCTGGATAGAAATGAGTTGTAGAGTAAAACTACATAATGAGCTCATCATTTCATTTGGTCACCTTTTGACCCACAAATTTGTCAACACCGTTGAGCTTGGAGCTCTCATGCACTCCTGGGAAATGGTCTTCATTCTCATCAATGTACTTCCAATCAACCCACTTCATGTCACTGACAATGGGTTTCTTGTCAAGCAGAATTGTTTCATAAGAATCTTGCTGTTCTTTGGTGTGGAATCTGTAGTCCACAACTGTCCTTCTCCTTACTGCATATGGATCAGCTTGTCTCCACAATCTGAGACCTGCATCTTTGCCTTTCCTTCATATTCTCAGCCACTGATGATTGTCATCATGGTCTGGAATTTTTGGCTTGAGCTTCCTAAGTACTTGGGCTTCAGCATCTTCTTCCTCAACTTCAGGCACTGGGGCCTTGTTCTTCTCTACAGCAGGGATGTTCCAGGTGCTTCTCTTAGGAGCTGTCTTGGAGGCTTGAGCTGGAGCTTTGGGGGCTATCTTGGGCTTTGAAGGAGCAACCGTAGACTTGATGGCATCCTTCATCAGCTTTTGTGACTTAGCAGGAGGTGCTTGTGCAACAACCTCTTCTTCCTCTTCCTCCTCACTAGCAGAGTCTCTCCTCATAGATGGATTTCCAAGCACTCTAGCAAAGGTTTTCCTCTGACCCTTTTCTTGCCCTCTTCACCTGTTCTTTGCTCAAGTGTGAATACCATGGTCTCTTGAGTTGATCCCCTGGCCTTAGACATTGTCTTAGCAGAGGAACAGGTGCTTTCGTGTGCTGTCCTAGCTTAGTAGAGGCAGCATCAACATATTCCTTCTTTAGCACCTTCTTCTTTGAGCTGACTTCTTCAATCTCAAAGTCTTCATCCTCAGAGTCTGAAGTTTTCTTCTTCTCTGCCTAGTCTGAGCCTTAGGCAGGTTAGTTGGTGTGCTCCTGCTACCTTCATCATAGCTTCCAGAGGGACTAGTGCCCTCACTCAAGTCCAGCTGCTCCTCTGACTTGTTCTGACTATCACTTTGATCAGACATTCTGCACAACAAACTGAGAGCTGACCCTGTGAATAGTTGTAGATGAGATAGAGTAGATGAGCATCACAAAGTGCAGAGTTTTTGCAAAAAGAATGAGTTAAAAACTTAGTTTTAGTTTTCTATAGGAAGCATTTTGGAGCTACCGATTTGTAAAACTCGGTGACACCGAAGAAACTTTGGAGTCTAAACTAGGGAAATCGGTTAGACCGAGACACAGTTTGGTGACTCCGAGTTTGCTAGGGTTTCACAAAGTCCGGATATCGGTCACACCGATTTGCAACTTTCGGTCAGACCGAAAATCACATGTGCAATGGCCTAAGCCAAATCCGAGATGAGTCTGACGGAAACCTAACCCTAAATTTTCAAATCAAAACTAATCTAAAAGATGATTTCTGTGGATAGACCAATCTCATACTTGGAAAGAAACTTGGCATTGCCTTTGTGCTAGGAATCGGAGTTAAACAGAAAGCACAAAGAGTTGAGCTCATACCCTAGATTGGCGATGAGCTCGCTACGGCGGCAACGGAGGGGAGGATTTCCGTTGACGGTGGCGAAGACCAGCGGCGGGAGGTCGCTTGTGACGAGGAGATGATCGGAGACCCGAGGCGACAGAGCAGGACACGCGCGGGCGAATAGGTTTTGGAGAGATTTCCAAAATTTGACCCGTCGGTATATATATCCTGGCACTGTCGATGTGACCGAGTGGAACAACTAGGTGGCACCGAGATGCATAATCACAAGCGGTTATTGCAACTCGGTGAGACCGAAAAGTTCTAGTCGGTTGCACCGAGATTGAAAACTTGATCAACCCAGTGGACTCGGTGTGACCGAAATGGAGGAGTCGGTTAGACCAAAATACACAGAGAGGTTTTGGAAGTTTTAAGTCTATGACAAATCGGGACTCCGAGTGCTCCTCACACAGAGGGCTTGAATTTGACTTAGATCAAACTTTGTGATGTAGCATGAACAGAGTTTGAAAGAGAAAAACATAGATAGCTAGAGGGAGTTCTTAGGCATTCTTGTCCATCCATTTGGCAAAAGAAGAAAATCCAAACAATCAAAGCAACAAATGGATGTCCTCGAATGAGAAAAGTATGCAACCAACATGCTCACACAATAAAATGGCAAATTAAATATGTGGCAAAGCATGCACAATCACTCTAGCATCTATCAAGCAATGGGCGATGACTAGGTCATCTATATATGAGTATATTGACTTAGGAGTCAAATGAGAACATTCGATCATAGGTCATACTCATTGTTTAAGCACAAGTGGGGTTACCACTTTTACATAAAGCATTGTTGTGTTCACACCATTAGAGTTGCTATAGCTCAATTCTTGGAGTAAAGCTCCCCCTAGATGTGATATCCCCCCCTAAGAGGGATGAACTAACCTTGGGTTTTGTCGATGATGACTTCATGTAGATGTTGAAGATGTGGATGCTCATTTTTGATGTAGATCATTTGAAGCAATCCATTGGAGTGAGTTGCACTTTCAATACCTACATGGGTTAGTCCCACAAGGAACAAACAAGGATATCCAGATACATAGAGTGAAGCAGACACATGATGATGTCCATGGAAGCATTAGGTTACCTTGTCCCTTGTCTTACCAACAAGAGGGTTTGTGACTCCTTGAACTAGTGCAAGATGTGGAAGTTGTTTGCACTTGTCCTTGCCAAAATGAATATGAGTGCTGTATGTTGGCGGAGTCACCCTCAAGAACTCTCTAGTTCTTCTTGTTCGGGATCCACATCATCTTGATGGGAATCCTTGGAGTTGTAGATGTACTTGATGAAGTAGAACTTGATGTAGTCTTGGGAACCCAATTGACCAAGGCCTTTGGAGCATCTTAAAATGCATTAATCTCTTCTTGAAGCTTGTCCTTGCCTTTTATCTTGTGGTCTTGTGGTGGAAGATTATCTTGAGCTTGTGTTCCCTTGAAGGAAGTAGGGTCATACTTCTCTTGTTGAGGAACAAACTTCGTCTTGGGGTATTGATCTTCTTCCCACTCAACTCCATTGACATTGAACTTCCGTTCAAAACCAACACCTTGATTCTTCCGGTGCCTTCCTTGCTTGCGTACAATTTCCTCAAATTGCTTACTTCTGGCAAGGCTCTTGTAAACAGCTTTCTCTATAATTACCCTCAATAAGATATTTTCTTTCTCAAGTGTAACTTGGCTAAGAGAATCAGTAGTGGAATTAAGAGAACTACTAGAAGCAACAACATTGGATTTAGCATGATTATTGTTACTACTAGAGGAAGAATCCTTCTTGTTCTTGTTACTAGACTTGACTTGAGGCACGTAAGTAGATAAGAGTAAACGCTTGGCAATGTAAGACGGACTTTTCTTCTGAAGATCATCATTGATGGCTTTTAAGAACCCATGTTCTTGCTCAAGATTGAGCTTTTCAAAGTGTAACTTCTCATGAGTTTTCAAAAGTTCTCGATGATCTTCTAAAGTAGTTTCATGAGCTAACTTAAGAGTGTTTAGTTCTTTAGTTAGACGCTCAATCTCCTTCTTATCATTGTCACTCGTTTCATCTTGATTAGCATGATTAATAGCATTTTCATCATAGTATTCTTCACTAGAGTTGTCAACAAGTAAATCATCATCACCTAGCAAGTCATCTTCATCACTATTGAAATCAACATATTTGGGGTGTGTTACCTTGGGGCCTTTAGCCATGAAGCATCTCCCAATCCCTTCATTTGGTGAATCAAATATGTTATAGGAGTTGGTTGACACAAGTGCTAGACCGGCAACACCTTCATCTTGAGTATATCCGGAGTCAGAGTGATAACTTCTCTCGTAGTGATGGTCGGAGTCGGAGCCGGATACCCATTCACCAACATGAGCTTGATGTCTTCGTTTGTGTAGCTCTTTGATGACTTGTCCTTCCTTTACAAAGCCTTGCTTCTTCGAGAGGTTCTTTGTTCATAACGATCATCTCTACTCCTTCTCTCTCTTGGAGGTGTTTCTTCCCTTTTGCTTCTCCATTTAGGTGAGTCTTCTATTCTTTTGTAGGGAGTCGTACACTCGTTGGAGTAGTGTCGGAGTCTTCCACAATTGTAGCAATTTCGCTCACGACTAGATGATCTTTTGTCATTGTAAGACCTCGACTTGGAACTTCTTTCCTTGCTTCTACTCTTGTAGAACTTGTTGTAGTTCTTCACCATTAAGCACAATTCTTCATTGAAGGCTTGTTTCTCATTTGATGATGTAGGAGCATCATATGAGGCTTTGTAAGCACTACTAGACTTGTTGTGAAGCTCTTCTTTGTCCTTGAGTGACATCTCATGAGCAACAATTCTTCTAATGACTTTGGTTGGCTTGAGATCTTTGTAATTTGGCATCATTTGGATCAAAGTGCACACGGTATCATATTTTCCATCCAAGGATCTCAAGATCTTCCTGATGATGAATTTGTCGGTCATCTCTTCACTTCCTAAGCCGGCAATCTCATTTTTGATGATAGCAAGCCTAGAGTACATTTCAGCGACACCTTCACCATCCTTCATTTTGAACTTTTCAAGTTGACTTTGAAACACATCCAACTTGGATTCCGTTACAGAGTGGGTACCTTCGTGCATATCAATCAAAGTATCCCAAATTTATTTGCATTCTCAAGACGGCTGGTTTTGTTGAATTCTTTGAGGCACAATCTCTTGAAGAGGATATCGCAAGCTTGAGCATTGTATTGCAACATCTTCAATTCTTCCGCGGTAGCTTCATGATTTGGTTCTCTCCCATCAAAGAATTCACCATGTAAACCAATACACACAATAGCCCAAATGGCGGTGTTATGTCCAAGAATATGCATTTTCAACTTATGTTTCAAACTAGAAAAATTTGTACCATCAAAGTAAGGACCTCTACGGTGGTAATTTCCCTCGCTAGACGTCATACTCTCCTAGGTTGTGAAACCAAGGCCATGATCACCAAAGCTATGGAAATCAAGGCAAATGGAGACCGAAGCTCAGATACCACTTGTAGGATCAAAAGTATGTCTAGAGGGGGGTGATTAGACAACTTGACCAAATAAAAACTTAACCTTTTCCCAATTTTAGTTCTTGGCACATTTTAGGAACTTAGCACAAGTCAAGCAATCTCAATACAATTCAAGCAAGCATGGAAAGAGTATATGGGCAGCGGAAAGTAAAGCATGCAACTTGCAAGAAAGTAAATGGGAGGAGTTTGGAGGGAGCAAACGCAATGTTGACACGGATATTTTTTGTAGCGACCAGACCTCAAACAGTCTGATCTCTGTGCTTTAGTGTCATCCCTGGATCAGTAATGCTGACACGCACAGTACTTGAAGGATTTATAACAGAGTAGCAATCACACACTTATTACATCGAATGTCTCAAAAGAGAACTTATTACAATAAATATGGCTTAAGGCCATCTAATAACGATAACAGCGGAAGGCTTGGAAGATAAGTGAGTCCATCAACTCCAACGGCATCACTGAGTATAGAACCACGACCTAAGGCACCTTACTCGTCGTCTGAAAAGTCTGCAACATGAACGTTGCAGCCCGAAAATGGGTCAGCACATGGAATATGCTGGCAATGTAACACATAGAGAGTAATGAAAGAATAAAGCTACACTACATGCATAATATGGCTGGTGGAAAGCTCTATGGTTACAGTTTTGCATAAAGCCAATTTTTCCCTACTACAAAGGAATAAATTTTATTTAACTATCATGGTGGTTGTTAAACATTGAGAATGGTTGACAGCATTCTCAATCCCAATTAAGCATCATCATTAAAACCCAACAATATTAATTAAAGTAACATGATGAGATTCACATGATAATCCAAGTACTAGATACTCAAGATGTCCATAACCGGGGACACGGCTAACCATGATTAGTTTATACACTCTGCAGAGGTTTGCACACTTTTCCCCACAAGACTCGATCTCCTCCGTTTGGGATTCTCGCACTACATGATGTTTGAGAAACGGATGACCGAGACATAGTCTTTCAGAAGCGCTAGCACCTTACGATCGGGTAGACAGTACCAACCTACATCCCCTACATCTGCTAGTCTACCACTGTAAGAGTTCGCACGACTTAGTCAACTATGCTAGAGCCCATAGTAGCTTGTGGCTGCACACGGAAGTTTCTAGCATGAATAATCTCATGATCCCTTTGAGCCTGGGTGGCGGTCCATAAAGAAAATAGGCAATCGCTGGAATACCCAGGTGCCTCAATCCACCCAGATGTGTGTTTAAGTTGCCACCTTAAATAAACCATTAATTAACAATCTCACATCTGTCATGGATACACTCACCCAATCCACGTCTACTAGCATAGCATGGCATAATAAGCAAACGTAGAGTAACTCCCAGGGGTTTGATAATAAAACAGGTGATAGGTACTACCTCATCTACTTCCCAAAACCCACATATTAATCAGATCCTAATCATGAATTGTTTGAGGGTTGATCTAATGCAATAAAAACTGGGTAGTAAAGAGGTATGATCAAAGTGTTACTTGCCTTGCTGATGATCCACGAAACCTAGAGATTCAAAGTAGCAAGCGGCGCACTCCGGGTACTCTATAGCAAACAAACAAGCATACAATAAGTACTCATCTAATGCATGGGTAAAACTCAAATAATGGATCTAACCAGAAAGTTCAACTTAAGAACTCCAGATTGCAAAAAGAATCAAATCGAACGAAGCAACGAAAGTCAAACGACGATAGAAACAGGCTTCGTTTACTAATCTAGATCTATGTCAAGTTTTACAGTAGCAAAAACTTGTTTGAGTTTGTGAAACGGAAAGAGGGTTTTGAGACGAAACTCTAGGCGCTTGAATTGCCTGATTCCGATAAACGAGTGAAAAGTTATACTAGAACGAAAATCGGATCAGAAATCGCGATCGGAAATAACCGCGGAAAATCCAAGAAAAAGAAAAACTGACGAACAGATTAAGGAACGAACGTTTGTTAACTGAAACTAAACGGCGAATTCATTCATTAAAACGAATGAACGCGTGAACGCTCGCTAAATCAATAACCCCCCCAAAAATAAAACCGGTCTATTTAAAAAAACGAATCTAGGGTTTCTAAAGAAAAACCAGATCGGGTTTTAAAAAAAAATGGACCACGGTGGAGGTGGCGGTTAATACCTCCGGCTCGGCTCCGGCGGGGCGGCGGAGATGCGGTGGCGGCAGCGGGAGGCGGTGGCGGCTCGGCGACGGCGGCGGCGGCTGCTGCGGCTGGCGGCGGGGCGGGTCGGGTGGCGAGGTGGGGTGGCGGCGGCGGGGTATTTAAGAGGGGGGGCTCGACCGGCTTGGGGAAGGAGCAAGGTGGCGGCGGCTCAGGGTCGGACTCCCCGAGTACGGCGGCAGGAGGCGGTGGCGCTGGCGCGGGCCGGCCAGGCTCGGCTGGGCCTTCGGCCGAGTCGGGCGCGGAGATTTTTTTTTAAAATAATTCCGCTGAACTAAGAAAATCCTAGAAAAATAAATAAAAATAGAAAAATGCCAAAACAAATTTTCACTGTCTAAATAAAATATTTAGAACGAGATGAACATTTTCTTGGCCCTAAAATGCAGTTTTCAAAACGTGCAATTTTTCCTAGATTCAAATAAAATAGCAAAAACTCCAACATAAAACTTATTTTTTTATTAAATCCTCAATATTTCTTTATTTTGGGAAATTCATTTTATTCCCTCTCTCATATTTTTATAATTGAAATAACTGAAGATAAAATAAATAAAATCAAATGATCCTATTTTCAAAATTCGAGAAAACTCAAATATGAAAATAACGAAATCCCCAACTCTCTCCGAGGGTCCTTGAGTTGCTTGGAATTTCTAGGATCAAACCAAAAGAAAATAAAAATATGATATGCATTGATGATCTAGTGTATAACATTCCAAATTGAAAATTTGGGATGTTACAAACCTACCCCCCTTAAGATGAATCTCGCCCTCGAGATTCGGGTTGGCTAGAAAATAGGTGAGGGTGGTCCTTCAGCAGATCTTCCTCTCGCTCCCAGGTGGCTTCATCCTCGGTGTGGTGGCTCCACTGAACTTTGCAAAACTTGATAACCTTGCTGCGAGTGACTCGGCTGGCATACTCAAGAATCTTGACTAGTTTCTCCTCATAGGTGAAATCACTTTCCAACTGAATCACTTCCAGTGGCACAGTATCTCTCAGCGGTATATCAGCCATCTCCGCGTGGCACTTCTTCAACTGGGAAACATGGAATACATCATGAACTCCTGACAATCCTTCGGGCAATTCCAACTTGTAGGCAACTTCTCCCATACGCTCCAAAACTTTGTATGGTCCTACAAAACGTGGCGCTAACTTTCCCTTAACTCCAAAGCGCTTAACTCCTCAAAGTGGAGATACTCGAAGATAAACTCTGTCTCCGACTTCGTAAACTGTCTCCTTGCATTTAGAATCTGCATAGCTCTTCTGCCTGGACTGGGCTACCTTGAGCCTATCGCGAATCAATTTCACCTTCTGTTCAGACTCCTTAATCAAATCCGGTCCAAACAACTGGCGGTCTCCAACTTCATCCCACGACAATGGGGTCCTGCACCTCCTTCCGTACAAGGCTTCGAAAGGGGCCATCTTCAAACTGGATTGATAACTGTTGTTGTAAGAGAACTCTGCATATGGCAAATTGTCGTCCCAACTAGATCCATAATCTAGCGCACAAGCTCTCAGCATATCCTCCAAAATCTGATTGACTCTCTCGGTCTGTCCATCTGTCTGCGGGTGAAAAGCTGTACTGAACTCTAGCCTGGTACCCAAAGTTTCGTGCAACTGATTCCAGAACTTTGAGGTAAACTGGGTTCCTCTATCTGATACAATGCTCCTCGGAACTCCATGCAGACATACGATCCTGGTCATGTATATCTTTGCCAACTTAGCACTGGTGTAAGTGGTCTTCACTGGTATGAAATGAGCTACCTTCGTCAAACGATCGACTACAACCCAAATCGAGTCGTAGCCTGAACGAGTCCTGGGCAATCCCGTAATGAAATCCATGCCTAGCTTATCCCACTTCCATTCGGGTATTGGCAATGGCTGTAACAATCCTGCTGGCTTCTGATGCTCTGCCTTTACTCTCTGACATACATCACAAACTGCTACATACTCCGCAATATCCTTCTTCATTCCGGTCCACCAGAAAGTATCCTTCAAATCTAAATACATCTTGGTATTTCCTGGGTGAATCGAATATGGTGAATCATGGGCCTCTTGCAGAATCAACTTCCTGATCTCCGGGTCATTAGGCACATAAACACGGTCTTCAAACCATAGGGTATCGTGCTCATCCTCACGAAATCCTTTAGCTTTTCCTTTGCTCATCTTCTCCTTTATGGAGGCAATCTCCTTGTCAGTCTTCTGAGCTTCTCTGATCTTATCCATCAAAGTAGACTGAATCTCCAATGCTGCTACATAGCCTCTCAGAACTATCTCCAAACATAGCTCACGAAGGTCCTCGGCTAACTCCTTCGGTAAATCTCAGGTCATTAGTGTGTTGACATGGCTCTTACGGCTCAATGCATCGGCTACTACGTTAGCCTTTCCGGGATGATAATGCAATCTCATATCATAATCCTTGATGAGCTCCAACCATCTCCTTTGCCTGAGATTCAGCTCCTTCTACGTGAAAATATACTTCAAACTCTTGTGATCCGTGTACACTTCACAATGGTTTCCAATGAGAAAATGTCTCCAAGTCTTCAATGCATGCACTACGGCTGCTAAATCCAAATCATGGGTGGCATAATTTAACCTATGAGGTTTCAGCTGTCGTGAAGCAGACGAAACAACTCTTCCCTCGTGCATAAGCACTGCTCCAAGTCCTCGACATGAAGCGTCGCAATACACCTCGCAATCCTTACTCTGATCTGGCAGAATCAACACTGGCGAGGTAACCAAATGTTTCTTCAACTCCTGGAAACTGGCCTCACATTCCTCAGTCCATTTGAACTTGGTATCCTTCTTCAACAACTCCGTCATGGGCTTTGCAATCTTCGAGAAATTCTCAATAAATCTCCGGTAGTATCCTGCTAGCCCAAGAAAACTCTGGATCTCTCCAACTGTCATTGGTGCTACCCAATTTGTCACAGTGACAACCTTGGTGGGATCTACTGCTATTCCTTCTCTGGATATGACATGTCCGAGGAATCCAACTTCCTTCAACCAAAACTCACATTTGCTGAACTTGGCATATAACTGATGTTCTCTGAGTTTCTCAAGTACCAAACGCAAATGCTCCTTATGCTCCTCTTCGTTCTTCGAGTAGACCAAAATATCATCAATGAACACCACGACGAACTTATCCAGAAACTCCATAAACACCTTGTTCATCACGTTCATGAAATAGGCAGGTGCGTTAGTCAGACCAAATGACATAACGGTACACTCATACAGCCCATACCTGGTGGTAAAAGCCGTCTTAGGTATATCCTGCTCTCGAATCTTCAACTGATGGTACCCTGATCGCAAATCGATCTTGGAAAATACCTTAGCTCCTTGCAATCAGTCAAACAAGTCATTGATCATCGGCAGTGGGTACTTGTTCTTGATTTTTACTCCATTCAATCCTCGATAATCAACAACCATCCTCAATGATCTGTCCTTCTTCTCCACTAGAAGTACTGGCGATCCCCAAGGCGAAGAACTTGGGCGAATATATCCTTTATCCAGTAACTCTTTAATATGCTTATTAATCTCTTCCAAATCTTTTGCAGGCATCCTGTATGGTCTCTTAGATATTGGCCCTTTGCCTGGCAAAAGCTCAATCAAAACTTAACGTCTCTATTCGGTGGCATGCCTGGCAACTCCTCTGGAAATACGTCAGGGAAATCCTTCACCACTGGTACTTCCTCCTGCACAACTCCTGATAAGGAATTTACTTGAGTCCTCTTCAGCACATACCGGAATACATATTTGATCCTTCTTCCTTCTGGCGTTGTAAGCAAAATCGTCTTACTAGCGCATTCAATGCTCCCTCCATACTTCGATAACCAATCCATGCCTAATATCACATCCAATCCTTGCGATTCCAAAACTATTAGGTCCGAGGGAAACACGTAGTTACCAATCCTTAATGGTAACCGATCACACCATAGACTAGCCCTATACTCTACTCCAGGCGAGGTTACTAACATGGGTGACCTAAGGGCTTGGGTTGGCAGTTTATACTTATCCACAAATCCCCTTGAGATGTATGAATGCGATGCACCAGTATCAAAAAGAACGAGTGCAGTAAATGACTTAACCAAAAACTTACCTATTACTGCATCTGGCTGAGCTTCAACCTCCTCCACATTAACGTGGTTCACCTGTCCCCTATTGAAAGGGTTCGGCTTCTTCCCTGAGCTTCCATGGCCATTTCCATTCTGGGCTTCAGGACATTCATTGGCATAATGTCCAGTTTTCTGACACTTATAGCAAGTGATTTGGCTCAGGTCTCTCTTGGCTGGGGTTGACGGGTTGGTACGGTTCTGGCCGTTGCTTCCTCCATTCCCATTACCATTCTTGGGGCCATTATGATTGTGTGAGCTACCTCCTCCATGGGTATGCTGGAAATGTCCTCCCGATTTTGGGGTAAAATGTGGCTTCTGCTGAGCTCCAGAATTGTACTTCCCTTGTCCATACTTCCTCTTGCAGTTTTTAATCTGCTGCTGCTTCCCTTCAATCATAAGAGCACGGTCTACCAACTCTTGGTAGTTGTTGAAAGTTGCTACCATCAACTGCATGCTTAGCTCATCATTCAGTCCTTCCAGAAACTTCTCCTGCTTAGCTGCATCGGTAACAACGTCATCAGGGGCATAACATGCTAATTTACTAAAGTCATCCACATACTAGCCAATTGTCCGTCCTCCTTGGCGCAAGTTGTGAAACTCACGCTTCTTCATGGCCATAGCTCCTGCTGAAACATGGGCAGTACGGAAAGCCTGCTGAAACTGATCCCATGTGACAGTGTGGATAGGATAAGTGGTTGTGAAATTTTTCCACCATGATGTTGCGGGTCCTTCTAGCTGATGTGTGGAAAAATGCACCCTCTCTGCATCTTTGCATCTTGCAGTGGTCAACTCCCTTGCTGTCTTGCGGAGCCAATCATCTGCAACAATCCGCTCGATGCTACTGGAGAACACCGGCGGATTCAGCCTAAGAAAACGAGTTAAGTGATCAACAGGTGGTGGCGGTGGTGGGTTGTTGTTGTTGTTGTTGTTCCCTTGATTCTGATTCTGGACTAGCAACTGGATCAAGGCATTTTGCTGCTGGATCAACTGAGTGAGCTCTGGTGGGAAAGCAAATCCATTATCACGTCTCGGAGGCATCTGAGGGTTTAGAAAAGATGAGAATATAGAATAGAATGAGTTCTAGAGGGAAAACTCTACCCATATGCACATGAGACAAATGTAAACAAAAGCACTTCATTCAATCAAGCAAGGGCATACAACGATCTATCTATCCTTACAAAAGTGCTCGGACTATACTAGATACATGGGGGAATACTACTACTGTTATGGTGGTCGACTAGAAAAATTGCTCCGATGAAGACTCCATGACATCTGCTCCAGCTTCATCAACATAGTCATTATCGCTATCTCTGGGTCCGAGTCAGTGTCGTCAATGATGATGTAGTTCTCTGGACAGGTGCAATCTTCATCTTCTCCTCCAGTTGCGGGAAATCCCAAGAATACTTTTAGCTTCTTCTTCAGATCATCGTTCTTCTCCACTAGTGTTGCTATTTCCTCCTCATATCCATCGTGTGTAGATGTGAGTTCTTCCTCCAGCTCCGTGATCTTGGTCATGGCCTTCTTCAGGTCTATCATGCATGCGCACATCTTGTTCTCCTGGCGTCGAATGTGCTGGTTTAACTCCTGGATGAAAGCTGCAATTGATCTATCCTTCCTGGTGCTGATCATCTCCCATTGCTCATCTCGGCGCCCACAAATCTGGTAGATAGTATCCTTGAGATCCTTGTGGTAAACCTCTTACGCCCCATTGTGATGTGGGCTACCATGCTCTTTCCTAGACTCCAGGTTGGTGCATCAAAGGAAAACTCTATGGGCTCAGTGACGGGCATGAACGTCCTTCCTGGAACTTGAACTTGAATCCTCCAGCGCTCCTCTTCAGGTAAAGTGGCGTTGTATGTCCCGGTGAAGCTTGGTACTCCGATGTTCAGGTATGTAGTGACTTCCTTCAAGTGACGTCCAAAGGGTGTATCTTCATCCAGTTGCGTGAACTTGTTCCTTGCATCTGCCATCCTAAAAGAGTAGAAAAGATGAGGAGTCAGAAATGAGAAGAGAGAATAGTGATATAGGGTTTTAGCTTAGTGGTCGTGTCCTACAGTCAGCGTGTGCTCTGATACCATCTTGTAGTGACCAGACCTCAAACAGTCCGATTTTTGTGCTTTAGTGTCATCCCCGTATCAGTAATGCTGACACGCACAATACTTGAAGGATTTATAACAGAGTAGCAATCACACACTTATTACATCGAATGTCTCAAAAGAGAACTTATTACAATAAATATGGCTTAAGGCCATCTAATAACGATAACAGCAGTAGGCTTGGAAGATAAGTGAGTCCATCAAGTCCAACGGCATCACTGAGTATAGAACCACGACCTAAGGCACCTTACTCGTCGTCTGAAAAGTCTGCAACATGAATGTTGCAGCCCGAAAACGGGTCAGCACATGGAATATGCTGGCAAAGTAACACATAGAGAGTAATGAAAGAATAAAGCTACACTACATGCATAATATGGCTGGTGGAAAGCTCTATGGTTACAGTTTTGCATAAAGCCAATTTTTCCCTACTGCAAAGGAATATATTTTATTTAACTATCATGGTGGTTGTTAAACATTGAAAATGGTTGACAGCATTCTCAATCCCAATTATGCATCATCATTAAAACCAACAATATTAATTAAAGTAACATGATGAGATTCACATGATAATCCAAGTACTAGATACTCAAGATGTCCATAACCGGGGACTCGGCTGACCATGATTAGTTTATACACTCTGCAGAGGTTTGCGCACTTTTCCCCACAAGACTCGATATCCTCCGTAGGGATTCTCGCACTACATGATGTTTGAGAAACGGATGACCGAGACATAGTCTTTCATAAGCCTAGCACCTTACGATCGGGTAGACAGTACCAACCTGCATCCCTTACATCTGCTAGTCTACCACTGTAAGAGTTCGCACGACTTAGTCAACTATGCTAGAGCCCATTGTAGCTTGTGGCTGCACATGGAAGTTTCTAGCATGAATAATCTCATGATCCCTTTGAGCCTGGGTGGCGGTCCATAAAGAAAACATGCAATCGCTGGAATACCCTGGTGCCTCAATCCACCCAGATGTGTGTTTAAGTTGCCACCTTAAATAAACCATTAATTAACAATCTCACATCTGTCATGGATACACTCACCCAATCCACGTCTACTAGGATAGCATGGCATAAAGCAAATGTAGAGTAACTCCCAGGGGTTTGATAATAAAACAGGTGATAGGTACTACCTCATCTACTTCCCAAAACCCACATATTAATCAGATCCTAATCATGCAATTGTTTGAGGGTTGATCTAATGCAATAAAAACTGGGTAGTAAAGAGGTATGATCAAAGTGTTACTTGCCTTGCTGATGATCCGCGAAACCTAGAGATTCAAAGTAGCAAGCGGCGCACTCCGGGTACTCTATAGCAAACAAACAAGCATACAATAAGTACTCATCTAATGCATGGGTAAAACTCAAATAATGGATCTAACCAGAAAGTTCAACTTAAGAACTCCGGATTGCAAAAAGAATCAAATCGAACGAAACAACGAAAGTCAAACGACGATAGAAACAAGCTTCATTTACTAATCTAGATCTATGTCAAGTTTTACAATAGCAAAAACTTGTTTGAGTTTGTTAAACGGAAAGAGGGTTTCGAGACGAAACTCTAGGCGCTTGAATTGCCTGATTCTAATAAACGAGTGAAAAGTTATACTAGAACGAAAATCGGATCAGAAATCGCGATCGGAAATAACCGCGGAAAATCCAAGAAAAAGAAAAACTGACGAACAGATTAAGGAACGAACGTTTGTTAACTGAAACTAAACGGCGAAATCGTTCGTTAAAACGAACGAACGTGCGAACGCTCGTTAAATAACTAAACCCAAAAAAATAAAACCGGTCTATTTTAAAAAACGAATCTAGGGTTTCTAAAGAAAAAACGGATCGGGTTTAAAAAAAATGGACCACGGCAGCGGAGGTGGTTAATACCTCCGGATCGACTCCGGCAGGGGCTCCGGCGGCTCCGGCGGGGCGGCGGACAGCGCGGGGTGGCGGTGTGCGGCGGCGGCGGCGGCTGCTGCGGCATGCAGCGGGGCGGGTCGGGTGGCGAGGTGGGGTGGCGGCGGCGGGGTATTTAAGAGGGGGGGAGGCTCGGGCGGCTTGGGGAAGGGGCAAGGCGGTGGCGGCTCGGGGTCGGACTCCCCGAATCCGGCGGTGACACGGCAGCGGGAGACGGTGGTGCTGGCGCGGGCCGGCCTAGCTCGGCTGGGCCTTCGGCCCAGTCGGGCGCGGAGATTTTTTTTTAAATAATTCCGCCGAACTAAGAAAATCCTAGAAAAAATAAATAAAGATCTAAAAATTCCAAAACAATTTTTCACCATCTAAATAAAATATTTAGAACGAGATGAACATTTTCTTGGCCCTAAAATGCAGTTTTGAAAACGTGCAATTTTTCCTAAATTCAAATAAAATAGCAAAAACTCCAACATAAAACTTAACCTTTTCCCAATTTTATTTCTTGGCACATTTTAGGAACTTAGCATAAGTCAAGCAATCTCAATACAATTCAAGCAAGCATGCAAAGAGTATATGGGCAGCGGAAAGTAAAGCATGCAACTTGCAAGAAAGTAAATGGGAGGAGTCTGGAGGGAGCAAACGCAATGTTGACACGGATATTTTTTGTAGCGACCAGACCTCAAACAGTCTGATCTCTGTGCTTTAGTGTCATCCCTAGATCAGTAATGCTGACACGCACAGTACCTGAAGGATTTATAATAGAGTAGCAATCACACATTTATTACATCGAATGTCTCAAAAGAGAACTTATTACAATAAATATGGCTTAAGGCCATCTAATAACGATAACAACGGAAGGCTTGAAAGATAAATGAGTCCATCAACTCCAACGGCATCACTAAGTATAGAACCACGACCTAAGGCACCTTACTCGTCGTCTGAAAAGTCTGCAACATGAACATTGCAGCCCGAAAATGGGCCAGCACATGGAATATGCTGGGAAAGTAACACATAGAGAGTAATGAAAGAATAAAGCTACACTACATGCATAATATGGCTGGTGGAAAGCTCTATGGTTACAGTTTTTCATAAAGCCATTTTTTCCCTACTTCAAAGGAATATATTTTATTTAACTATCATGGTGGTTGTTCAACATTGAAAATGGTTGACAGCATTCTCAATCCCAATTATGCATCATCATTAAAACCCAACAATATTAATTAAAGTAACATGATGAGATTCACATGATAATCCAAGTACTAGATACTCAAGATGTCCATAACCGGGGACTCGGCTAACCACGATTTGTTTATACACTCTTCAGAGGTTTGCGCACTTTTCCCCACAAGACTCGATCTTCTCCGTTGGGATTCTCGCACTACATGATGTTTGAGAAACGGATGACCGAGACATAGTCTTTCAGAAGCGCTAGCACCTTACGATCGGGTACACAGTACCAACCTACATCCCCTACATCTGCTAGTCTACAACTGTAAGAGTTCGCACGACTTAGTCAACTATGCTAGAGCCCATAGTAGCTTGTGGCTGCACATGGAAGTTTCTAGCATGAATAATCTCATGATCCCTTTGAGCCTAGGTGGCGGTCCATAAAGAAAACATGCAATCGCTGGAATACCCTGGTGCCTCAATCCACCCAGATGTGTGTTTAAGTTGCCACCTTAAATAAACCATTAATTAACAATCTCACATCTGTCATGGATACACTCACCCAATCCACGTCTACTAGGATAGCATGGCATAAAGCAAATGTAGAGTAACTCCCAGGGGTTTGATAATAAAACAGGTGATAGGTACTACCTCATCTACTTCCCAAAACCCACATATTAATCAGATCCTAATCATGAATTGTTTGAGGGTTGATCTAATGCAATAAAAACTGGGTAGTAAAGAGGTATGATCAAAGTGTTACTTGCCTTGCTGATGATCCGCGAAACCTAGAGATTCAAAGTAGCAAGCGGCGCACTCCGGGTACTCTATAGCAAACAAACAAGCATACAATAAGTACTCATCTAATGCATGGGTAAAACTCAAATAATGGATCTAACCAGAAAGTTCAACTTAAGAACTCCGGATTGCAAAAAGAATCAAATCGAACGAAGCAACGAAAGTCAAACGACGATAGAAACAAGCTTCGTTTACTAATCTAGATCTATGTCAAGTTTTACAGTAGCAAAAACTTGTTTGAGTTTGTTAAAAGGAAAGAGGGTTTCGAGACGAAACTCTAGGCGCTTGAATTGCCTGATTCCGATAAACGAGTGAAAAGTTATACTAGAACGAAAATCGGATCAGAAATCGCGATCGGAAATAACCGCGGAAAATCCAAGAAAAAGAAAAACTGACGAACAGATTAAGGAACGAACGTTTGTTAACTGAAACTAAACGGCGAAATCGTTCGTTAAAACGAACGAACGTGCGAACGCTCGTTAAATAACTAAACCCAAAAAAATAAAACCGGTCTATTTTAAAAAACGAATCTAGGGTTTCTAAAGAAAAATCGGATCGGGTTTAAAAAAAATGGACCACGGCAGCGGAGGTGGTTAATACCTCCGGATCGACTCCGGCAGGGGCTCCAGCGGCTCCAGCGGGGCGGCGGACAGCGCGGGGTGGCGGTGTGCGGCGGCGGCGGCGGGAGGCGGCGGCGGCGGCTGCTGCGGCATGCAGCGGGGCGGGTCGGGTGGCGAGGTGGGGTGGCGGCGGCGGGGTATTTAAGAGGGGGGAGGCTCGGGCGGCTTGGGGAAGGGGCAAGGCGGTGGCGGCTCGGGGTCGGACTCCCCGAATCCGGCGGTGACACGGCAGCGGGAGACGGTGGCGCTGGCGCGGGCCGGCCTAGCTCGGCTGGGCCTTCGGCCCAGTCGGGCGCGGAGATTTTTTTTTAAATAATTCCGCCGAACTAAGAAAATCCTAGAAAAAATAAATAAAGATCTAAAAATTCCAAAACAATTTTTCACCATCTAAATAAAATATTTAGAACGAGATGAACATTTTCTTGGCCCTAAAATGCAGTTTTGAAAACGTGCAATTTTTCCTAAATTCAAATAAAATAGCAAAAACTCCAACATAAAACTTATTTGATTTCTTTATTAAATCCTCAATATTTCTTTATTTTGGGAAAGTCATTTTATTCCCTCTCTCATATTTTTATAATCGAAATAATTGAAGATAAAATAAATAAAATCAAATGATCCTATTTTCAAATTTCGAGAAAACTCAAATATGAAAATAATGAAATCCCCAACTCTCTCCGAGGGTCCTTGAGTTGCTTGGAATTTCTAGGATCAAACCAAAAGCAAATAAAAATATGATATGCATTGATGATCTAGTGTATAACATTCCAAATTGAAAATTTGGGATGTTACATTTTTGGCGTGGTTCCGATAGGTGGTGCTATCGTACATCCACGTTGATGGAGACGTCAACCCATGAAGGGTAACGGTTGCGTGAGTCCACGGAGGGCTCCACCCATGAAGGGTCCATGAAGAAGCAACCTTGTCTATCCCACCATGGCCATCGCCCACGAAGGACTTGCCTCACTAGGGTAGATCTACACGAAGTAGGCGATCTCCTTGCCCTTACAAACTCCTTGGTTCAACTCCACAATCTTGACGGAGGCTCCCAAGTGACACCTAACCAATCTAGGAGACACCACTCTCCAAAAGGTAATAGATGGTGTGTTGATGATGAAATCCTTGCTCTTGTGCTTCAAATGATAGTCTCCCCAACACTCAACTCTCTCACACAGATTAGGCTACGCTGGAAAGATGATTTGAGTGGAAAGCAACTTGGGGAAGGCTAGAGATCAAGATTCTTGTGGTTGGAATGGAATATCTTGGTATCAACACATGAGTATGTGGTTCCCTCTCAGAAAATGAATGCTGGAAGTGTAGGCATGTTTTGATGGCTCTCCTCATGAATGAAGAATGGGTGGAGGGGTATTTATAGCCTCCACACAAAATCTAACCGTTACACACAGATTCCCAAACTCGGTGAGACCGAATGGTAAAACTCGGTCAGATTGATTCATGTCAAAATATGAACATTAGGCTTTTCGGTGGGACCGACTGACTTTGAAGCACATCCAACTTGGATTCCTTGACGGAGTCGGTACCTTCGTGCATATCAATCAAAGCATCCCAAATTTATTTGCATTCTCAAGATGATAGATTTTGTTGAATTCTTCGAGGCACAATCTGTTGAAGAGGATATCGCAAGCTTGAGCATTGTATTGCAAATTCTTCTATTCTTCCGCGATAGCTTCACGATTTGGTTCTCTCCCATCAAAGAATTCACCTTGTAAACCAATACACACAATAGCCCAAACGGCGGAGTTATGTCCAACAATATGCATTTTCATCTTATGTTTCCAACTAGGAAAATTTGTACCATCAAAGTAGGGACCTCTATGGTGGTAATTTCCCTCGCTAGACGCCATACTCTCCTAGGTTGTGAAACCAAGGCTATGATCACCAAAGCTATGGAAATCAAGGCAATTGGAGACCAAAGCTCTGATACCACTTGTAGGATCAAAAGTATGTCTAGAGGGGGGTGATTAGACAACTTGACCAAATAAAACTTAACCTTTTCCCAATTTGAGTTCTTGGAAGATTTTAGCAACTTAGCACAAGTCAAGCAATCTCAATACAATTCAAGCAAGCATGCAAAGAGTAAATGGGCAGCAAAAAGTAAAGCATGCAACTTGCAAGAAAGTAAATGGGAGGAGTTTGGAGGAAGCAAACACAATGTTGACACAGAGATTTTTGGCGTGGTTCCGATAGGTGGTGCTATCATACATCCATGTTGATGGAGACTTCAACCCACGAAGAGTAACGGTTGCACGAGTCCACAGAGGGCTCCACCCATGAAGGGTCCATGAAGAAGCAATTTTGTCTATCCCACCATGGCCATCACCCACGAAGGACTTGCCTCACTAGGGTAGATCTTCATGAAGTAGGCGATCTCCTTGCCCTTACAAACTCCTTGGTTCAACTCCATAATATTGATGGAGGCTCCCAAGTGACACCTAACCAATCTTGGAGACACCACTCTCCAAAAGGTAATAGATGGTGTGTTGATGATGAACTCCTTGCTCTTGTGCTTCAAATGATAGTCTCCCCAACACTCAACTCTCTCACACAGATTTGGCTATGGTGGAAAGATGATTTGAGTGGAAACTAGAAAGCAAATTGGGGAAGGCTAGAGATCAAGATTCTTGTGGTTGGAATGTAATATCTTGGTCTCAACACATGAGTAGGTGGTTCCCTCTGAGAAAATGAATGCTGGAAGTGTAGGCACATTCTGATGGCTCTCCTCACGAATGAAAAATGGGTGGAGGGATATTTATAGCCTCCACACAAAATCTAACCGTTGCACACAGATTCCCAAGCTCGGTGAGACCGAATGGTAAAACTCGGTGAGACCGATTTAGGTCAAAATATGAACGTTAGGCTTTTCGGTGGGACCGACTTAGTCATCTCGGTGAGACCGATATGCTAGTGTTAGGGCATAAAGTAATCTCGGTGCGACCGATCGTATAAACTCGATGGGACCGATTTCAGCAATAGGCACATAGAGAGTTGGTCACGCAAACTTGGTGGGACTGATTCGCTCACTTCGGTGAGACCGTTATGAAAAGGAAACAGGGAATTTACATTGCAGACTCGGTGGGACCGATTTGCTCATCTCGGTGTGACCGAAATGTTACAAAAAGGAAAAAGTGAGTTTGCAATCCCTATTGTTGAGACCGAGATCCCTATCAGTGAGACTGAAGTGACTTGGGTTTGTGGCAGTGGCTATCTCAAATGAAACTCGATGGCGCCGGATAGATCAAACCGGTGGGGCCGATTTTGACCTTTAGGTTTCAGAAATATGTGGAAATGAGAAAGTGGTTGAGGGTTTTGGAGCATATCACTAAGCATTTTGAGCAAGTAAGCCATTAAGCAACACCTCATCCCCTTTTAATAGTATTGGCTTTCCTATGGAGTCAATGTGATCTTGGATCACTAAAATGAAAATGTAGAGTCTTGAGCTTGTTGCTAATATGTGTCTTTAGCATTTTGAGGGGTCCACATCTCTAGTCCATGCCATGCCAATCATTGAACTTTCTAAAATGATCATCTTGAAAGAGCATTAGTTCAATGAACTATATGTTGTTAAGAATTACCAAAACCACCCAGGGATTAGTTGCACTTTCAGACCCCAAAAGTGTAAATAGTTGGGATACTCTCTGGGGATGACTGCAATTCGAGGAGTTCAAGTATTCACCATGTGTTAATGCTTTGTTCCGGTTCCCTATTAAAAGAAGTCCTTAATATCCCTTAATTTCCTTATGGGACCCGCTTCCATGGGAGGATAGGACAAAAGATGTCATGCAAGTTCTTATTATAAGCACGTATGGCTATATATGAAATACATGCCTATATTACATTGATGAGTTGGAGCTATTGTGTATCGCTGTAGGTTGTAACTGTTACATGATTAATGTTATCTAACATTATCCATCACTGATCCAATGCCTACGCTTTTCATATATTGATCTTTGCTAAGTTACTTTCATTGTTGATGTTGTTACAATCTCTACAAAATTGTTACTATATTTCTACTATTAGCACTGCTATCAAACTGTCATACTACTGTGCTACTAAACACTTTGCTGCGGATATTTGGTTCTCCATGTATGGTTGAATGGACAACTCAACTGCTAATACTTACAAATATTCTTTGGCTCCCCTTGTGTCGAATCAATAAATTTAGGTGAAATACTACCCTCGCAGACTGCCGCGATCCTCTATACTTGTGGGTTATCAACCATTTGCTATTCACTGACGCTTCTAAAGACATGTGGTATATGCATAAACTACCTCATACGATGTTGGACAAGCTTTTGTCTAATCGGTGCCACCCCAACTCTATCACGTTATCATCATTCCTGGCCAGATCCTTTCTTGTGTGGCAACATATCCACCTCAAACATGTGTATCCCTACTACACCTAACTATTTATTATGTCACCATTTAGCTAGCCAACATTCAACGATATACAACATCACAGATCGAATCATTGTCCTATAAAACCTACCTTTTAGCTTTTATGGCACTCTCTTGTCATAGAGAACGCCAGAAGCTTGGTGTCACTTTATCCATACAGTTTTAATTCGATGGTTCACATCTTCATTGATATCACCATCCTTCTTCAACGTTGACCCAAATATCGAAAGGTGTCCTTCTGAGGTACCACCTGCCAAGCAAGGCTAAATTCCTCCTCCTCATGCTTAGTAGTACTGAAACCACACCTCATGTACTCAATTTTAGTTCTATTAAATCCAAAACCTTCTGATTCTAAAGTCTGCCTTCACAGCTCTAACCTTCTATTAACCCCCATTCGACTATCGTCCACTAGCACCACATTAGCCGCAAAGAGCATACACCATGAATCCCCTTGCACATCCCTTGTGACCACATCCATCACCAAACCATAAATATAAGGGCTCAAAGCCGACCCCTGGTGTAATCCTATTTTATTTGTAAATCCATTAGTGTCACCATCACTTCACACACTTGTCACAACATTATTGTGCATGTCCTTGATGGTACGTTGTTGTTTGGGACTTCTTGTTTCTCCAAGGCCAACCACATGATATTCCGTGATACCTTATCATAGGCCTTCTCCAAGTTAATGAACACTATATGCGGGTCTTTCTTTTGCTCCACGTATCTTATCATAAGTTATTGTACAAAGTAAATGTCTTCCATGGTTGACCTATGAGGCATGAAACCAAACTGACATTTGGCCCACCCCACCACACCCCCAATATCAGGTCTACATCAGCAAGAACTAACTTCACAAAATTGTCCAACAGCTCACAGCAAACACCCCATTCCCTCTGCTACCTCTGAAGTCTGCATCAACATCACACATGCGTTGGTTGTCGTTGTTCTAGCAATAACAATAGCCCAAGTCTGCCCCTATTACCTGTCTACACCACTAGTGTTGTCATTCGGAATACCCCCTTTGATCACTGGATTTGTTAATCTGCTCTCTTCAACACTACCCGCTCCTCTTGTCAAGCTTCCACCACCACAATTACTCATTGTCGAACTTTTCCATGTTGTTGCCGCTACCAAGAACGAGGATCCTAGGCCTAGGTCCCATGCCCCTGTCTCTTTCGTCGGGACTATGATTGTTGATGCAGGCTCCATCATGTCCTTGCTTTTCACCTTGTCGTCACTTCCAGGTGGCCCCAACCATTTGGATTTGGTGTCAAATGGGGTCACCAATATGGAGCTTGTTGTTGAAGAATAGATGAATAATTACGATTTTGTATTCAAATACCCACACTGTGGTTTTGCATAACTAACTTGAGAAGAAAATAACAAGAAGAAGGGGGATGCAGAAAGAGATCCAACATTTGCGGTTCAGGCCTTCTCGTGCTGCCGCTCAATGCAAGGAATAGACATGGAAATGCCTACACTTTGATGCGCGTGGGCCAAGGCCCATGACCAGCCATGAGCTGGTTTTGAATTTGTTTTCCAAAACTATTTGATTTCACCTATTTAAAAGAAAAATGTTAATTGGTTTATGAAAAATAGAAGGAAAAAATGATTATAGAAACATGTTCATTGCTTATTTTTTTCAAAAAAATATGGATTTAAAGAATATTCATAACATAATTATAAAATGTACCGACCTGAATTTTATACTTTTTTACGAGGAATTATGTACTCTTCAGTTGTTGTGACTTGTTCAACTTCGCGACGCCTTTTCTGTATATCCTAGGCAGACCATGTTTTGTGCACCATTTGTTGACATGCTTGCAGTGTCATCATGTGTTTGTCTGCTTACACCTTTTCTTCAAGGGGTCATCTATCTCCTTACAATCTTTTGACTTGAATCCTTTGTATTACACATGAAACGCTTAGTCCAGACCACCTTATTCTCTATATTTTTCTGTTGTCCGATACGAACACCAAAACCAAATTCATATGCATATGCCTTGTAGAACTTCTCCACTGCCTCTAGTCCTTCAAATGCCATACCCACTTTAGAGCATCTCTAGAAGACCCCACAAAATCCCAACCCGCATAAGTGTTTTGCAGTTCGCGGAAAAGTGTGTATGCAGGCCGGCGCGGGCGAGGTCTGACTCAGACCCCACAAAACAGACCCGTAAAAAAGGATATTCGGTGAATATGCTTTTTTTACGGGTCGGCTATGCGGGGTCTGCTCAGGCACCGCCGCGTCGACCCGCAAACCGAAAACCCCAATGAGTGAATTTTGATAGTGATTCCGACAAATGAGTTCAAATTCAAACGCTAAAACATAGTTCGCGTGCAAATAATAGCATAGTTTTGGTAGGATGAACGCAAAAGGACTTGCAAAAGTGATGACCATGTCAGGCATAATGTTGATCGATCTTCACTCTGTGCCATCGAGTCCATGGAGTTCATCGGAACCACCGAATCCACATCCGGCGCTTCTTCCAACTCCCGCACCGAAATCATCGGCTGGTGCACTAAACGCATCAGCGACATTGGTTCCAAACCCCGCTGGGAAAACACCTCCGGCACTATAACACGCACTGGCCGGTGCAACCATTCTCCTCTTCAAGATTTCTCTTCTTGCCATATCATGCCATTCTTTGGTGAGGTCATCCATTTCATCGCGGTTCATTGTCATGATCTTGTTCTCTTCGGCGAGCAACATGGACATGGCTTTGTTCTCAGCGGCACATACTCTTCTCTCCTCAATGGCCGCTTTGTGCAGCCCCTCATCCTTGAGCAATTGCCATTTCTCTTGCTTCTCTCGTGCCTTCTTCTCGGTCAACTCTTTCTTGATCTCCAACGTGTTCAATAACATCAACTCATTTGATTGCACCATGGCATCAATCTTCTCCCTCAAGCTTGACGCTTCGTGCTCTCCCTTCATTTTCTCCTTAATTTTTCTTGTCGCCATCGGGCTTGTTCAAGTTTCTTGGGCCATCATCATCATCTTCATCCATGTTTGTAAGTGAACCTCTCTTCGGTGGGGATTCTTTGTCAATCAACTTCCACTTCTCACAATTCTTGAGCAAGTCCCAACAATGCTCTAGTTTGAAGAATTTGCCTTCTGAAGCTTCCATGTCTTTGTATCTTTGTTGGGAAATTTTGTCCTACACAATTAGGATGATGCAAACATTTTATATGATGCAATCATTTTCATATGATGCAATATGATGTGCACAACTTGAACAAAGTTAAAATGAACTCACATAGTCATACTCCACTGTTCCACTTGGAGGTGCATCGCGTACTTGCTCCAAGCAAGCTGCCCAACGGCTGCAAATGGGCTTGATCACGTCCCAACGCCCTTGGAGCGATCGAAAGGTGCGTGGAGTCCTATTGGGATACTTTGCCATCATGCGGAAGTACTGATCTTTCATCCTTTGCCAATACCTCTTGGCGGTTTGAGAAGTACCCGTGCATGCATCAAGAGACACCGCACTCCATGCCTTGATCAAGATTTGATCTTCCAAGATCGTGTAGTACTTAGATCTATGGCTTTTTCCACTTCTTGCTTGCGGTTGGTCATACGCCATCTCATCGATCTCCTCCAATTCTTCTTCACCCCCATGATCATCCATGCCGCCCTCCGTTTCATTGTAATCAAATGCGGCGAACGGGGCCTCATCGATGTCAACAATGTTGGTGTCCAGCAAGTTCACGAACTCGTCAGTTGCATTGTTCAAACCACCGCTATAGTGAACGACAACAGGTCACGAGCTATCGCCAAAGCAAAAGAAAATTTCCATGACCGAAGAGGCATACCATGCGGCCATTTCGTTGAACACCTCGCTTGCGGTGGGAGCAGCACTGTTGAGCGGGATCGCAGGGGAACCTCTTTTCGGGGCGGAGGGAGTGGATGAAGGAGCCAGCCTCTTTGTAGCCGGAATCTTCCTCCACTTTATGCCCAAGACCTGGCGACCCTCTCCGCCGCCGGCCGGGATTGCGCAGCGGCGTTTGCGCCCGGAGCGCGGGCCTTCCCGGTAGGGGTATCCGGATTCCTGCCCTGCACAACCACCTTGCCCTGCCGCTTGCGGGCAGGCGTAGTGGCGCCTTGGGCGACGGCGGGGCCAACATGACCGGCGACGAGATCCACCGAGGGGATTGAGCGTGCGCAACCTTGCCGGTGACGGGGGACAGCAAGGTGTCATCCATGGCGGCGAAGGACTACCGGGGAAGATGAACCAGAGCCGGAGGTGGCGGGGGCAATGGTGGTGGAGGGTGGGAGGAGCGGGAACGGCCGCGCGGAAATGTCCCTCCCGCCAAATCTCGCTGCGGATAGGAGTCGAGCTCGGGTCGTGCTCCCGCCCCGTGAAACTAGAGGTCGGGGAAGATCTTTTGCCGCGCCCCGCAAAAAACTTTGCGGGTTGGACGCGTATGCGGGGTCTGGCGGGATTTTCCGCGCCGACCCGCATTTTGACGGTTATTTTGCGGGTCGGTACCTTTTGCGGGGTCTGCTAGAGATGCTCTTAGGCTTCAACTGCTCATCACATTGATGTATAAAAGACGAAGACTGCAACGTCAAGAATAAACCGGAATAAGCACTTCATGCATAGTTTCAGTTGTTAGTGCAAACTGAACTTACAAAGAGAGAGATATCTGTATTCTTTTTGGGTGTATTAAATCCCCCATGGCTCATATGCATTTGAACGTTGTTGATTGGATCCATACTGCTGCACACACATGGCCACATGATTAGCCATTCAACCTATACACACAATGACTCAATTTGTGTGTTGTTTTACCTCAAACTTTTGATGCCCTCGTGTTGCTGATTGAAAGTGATGTTGTGCTACTTGCTAGTCGTTCATCCGTAGATGTCACTGCAGAAAGGTATTGCCAGTTATAGAGATAGGTCTAGATCGGGGAACAACATGCATGGGGCGATGGTTGCCATGTTCGTGTTGACATGGGAGCAGAGGAGCATGTACACGACTCGCATGGGGCAGTTACTGCATGTCGCAGACGTCGGGATCGAGTCGACAGATATCGGAGGCACACGACGGCGGCGGCGGCGCACGACGCAGAGACGCAGTCTGGGGAGTCTTGCGTCGGAGGCTTCAGGTTTTTTTTGGAATAAAACTAGTTGTTAAGTTACAAAGCGGGCAGGTAAATGCAATTAGTCTCTTGGCTGCACGTGAGGCTCGGGATTAAGATCGTGGGGTTGAGGAACGGACACACGGACACACGATAGGTAGTGGATTCACGAAATATGTTGCCTTTGTTAAATTATTATTAGATGCGTGAACAACTACTCTCTCCGTTCCTAAATGTAAGTCTTTGTAGAAATTTCATCAGATGAACTACATACAGAGCAAAATGAATGAATCCGCACTTAAAATTCATCTATATACATCATATGTAATTCATAGTGAAATCTTTACAAAGACTTATATTTAGAAACGGATGAAGTAGCTATCTAGCTTTGGCGCCAAGTTACTTAACATGACCTGACGTCCCGATACCATTTATTTATCGTAGGCTCGGAGCCGCGATGGGTGTCCCGATCGATCATGCCATGCTTAGGTTTAGTATAAGCTCAGCTTGCATTAGCTAATTGGTTACTTAATTTGGACCTTTGTGACAACGCAATTGCTCACGGCGTCAATCCGGTGGCACTGTTTTTCTTTAGTAGCGTGGGAAGTTATATAACCACGGAGTGGTTAGAGCATCTCCAGCCGCGCCTCAACAAGCCTCCTAATGCTTCTCTTTATTGCCGTCGGTCCAGTTACGTCTCCAGAAACCCACTTTCCGTCGGTTAGAGCCAAATTTAACGTCGGCGGACCCAGGTCGAATCCGGCGCGCCGCGGTCGTCCAGGGGTGCAGGGGGAAACGGTTGTTGGCGCGAAAACAAGTGGGACCGTCGAGTCAGCGACTCGGCGCCTTCGTCATCCACATCGCCTCGGTTCCCGCGGGAATCAATGCGAAGGCTGCCGCGCTACCGCGCCGGTCAGCCTTCCATTGATCCCACGGGAGGCGCAGTGAAGGCGTGCCGACGCGCGTCCCGCCCGCTCCCGCCACGCGTACACACGGCGGCCGCCCACCCGCAACTATAAAAGTCGAACCTCCCTCGTCGGTGAACTCACACTTCCCGCGCCGCAGACCCTCTCCCCCTCTCGCTGCCGACGCCCCTCGCCCTCTCACCGCCGACGCACATCTCCCCTCTCTCCCCTACCGACGACAATGGCCGAGCGCTACCCAGGCGACGGTGCGGCGGCCAACGACTTCGGCTGCCGCCACCTACACGAGGACGAGGTTCACCTCCTCTATGAGGCGGACTACCCGGCCCCGCCGGATATGCGGGTGCCGGGTTCCTGGCGGCTCAGCGCTTGCGGCGTCCCGGTGCCTCCGGCGCCCACTGGAGCTGATCGGCGCACCAAGATCGCGCGCATCTGGTCGTCGTTGTCGGAGCAGGCGCGGAACCAGCCGAGGTACGCCCTCGACAGCAACACGCTGGGGACGGCATACTTCGACCGCCACCACGAGGAGCAACTCGCCTCCACCAATGGCCTCGAGCCACGCGGCCGCCTCAACTTCGAGGGGCGGCCCCTACCGCACCCTCGAAGCCGTCCTCGAGCACATCGACGCCAGCAACACGCCGCGCTTGGAGTACCCGGCTCCCCCTTCTCTCGCCATTGCGGCAGCTCCTGGACGCCGCGGCGAATGGAGATGGCGACCTCCTCGTCTTCGGACTCCCTTTCCTCCGGATTGCCGGTGCTTCGCCCCGTCAAGCCAGAGCCAGGAGACGCCGCTCAGGCGCAGCACCCGCAACGGCGCCCTCGTCATCAACGAGGGCGACCGTGGTCCCTCTCCTCCCTCTTCCCATGTCGCCAAGCCGAAGACTGAGCCGGGGCTGTTCCCCGTGAAGAAGGAGCACGACGCCATGGCTGCCAACGACGAGACCGCCCTCAAATGGGCGCGGGAGGACTACATCCGCGAGGAGATGGTGCGCCAGCGCCGCGCCCTCGAGGAGATCGCCGCCCGGCACCGCGGCCGCGAGGAGGGCGCCATCGTAATCCTCGACCACAACGACGAGGAGGCACCCGGGCCGTCCAACCCCCCACGCATGAGCGGCGCTGGTCAGGGGTGCAGCAGGGACGGCGGCGGTACGCAGGACGGCGGGGACGACGACGGCGACTACATCAAGTTTTACAGGCTCCTCGACATGTAGAAGGCGGGCGGCGGCGTACTAGTAGTATTTAGTTGTCGTTTTTACTTAGTTTTAAAATTATGTTCGTTTTTTTCCAAATATCAATGAAATCGTCTAGTATGGCCGAATTTGTGTCGTGTTTGGCCGAAGTTGTGTCATGTTTGGCCAAGTTTGGTTTTCAAAAAAACGGCGTCTGGGGTGGCGGTTGGAAAATCGATCGCCCCCACGTCGATTTTTTCGTCGGCTCGCCCCCAGACGGCACTATTTTAAGATTTTGGTGGACCGAACGAGTGGAGATGCTCTTAGTTTTTTTAGAGGAGATGCTCTTAGTTAACGATGAAGTTGAGTGTAGGGGTCGAACCGTCGAACAATGCCCACACCTTGGGAGGGATGTGGACGGCCGGACGGGTTCGCCGGTTGGAAAAGCGTACGCGCAAATCAGGAAGCGCCAGTTAAGCTTTTAATTCGGAGTTTGGAGTCCAGTCTACACAGGAGATCGCCGATACCTCTTCAAGATACCGCGGCTCTAGGAGATTCCGAACAGAACCGGACGTCGTTTTCCGGCTCGACGTGCAATCTACTCACGACAGAGCTACTCTTCACCAGCCATTGGTTAAATTTACCACCTGAGACACGATGCTTGCTCCCACGGTTTCCACGGAGTTGTGAGTTAGACGTGTTGACGGACGTGAAAGTACTCAGACCGTAGAAAATCAAAAACACTCTAGAAATTCAAAGAAATTGCAATGATTCTTGAATGTGAGATTCGGACGAAAACCTAATTTTTTTTCGCGAATACGCGCGGAGCGTATCATTCCATATGCTCCATGCAGTCGACGCAATGAGAGAGGCTAGGCCTTTGCGCTGGCCTGCCGAGGAGTCGTGGAGGGTCGTAGCCCACAAGTCATAAAAGCCCATGGTGCCGTCCGGTGGAAGTGTAGTAAGGCGACACCAAGATAGGATGACATACCACACATTGCAGGTCATGACGCATCCAACAAGCAGATGGTGCATAGTCTCCTCTTCCTGGTCGCAGAGACAGCAGGCGGCGGTGTGCGGTAGGCCGTGGCAGGCAAGCCGTGCGGAAGTCCAGCATCGATCAAGACCGGCAAGCCAGAGGAAGATCTTGATTCCCTCTGGTGCCTAAGGCTTCCACGTGAGGCTCAAGGTTGGGGAAGTTGTGAATCCGTGGAAAAGCGCGAGGTAGCAAGACTTGGCGGAGTAGGTGCCACTCCCGGTCCACCTCCAGCGGATGGTGTCCGGTGTGCTCTGTAGCGAGATGTCACGAAGACGCCTCCACACGTCCACATACTGGATGGTGGACTCAACCCCTAGGCCCCCCTAAATGTTGCCAATCCAGGCCCTGCTGGGGATAGCCTTCGAGACTAGCCTGCGGCTGCGACGATGTTTAGGGACAAGGGCGACGAGGGCGGGAGCAATCTCGGCGATGGAGGAACCATCAAGCCAAGGGTCAGTCCGAAACGGCACTTGGTTACCATCTCCGAGTGTCCACGAGGTCAAGGCACGGAAGATCTGTCGAACATCAGAGGCAGCGGGCAGGTGAAGATGACTCCAATGCCTCATCGGATCAGTGGCCTGAAGCCATAGCCAGCGTGTAGGCAGAGCGATGCCGGCACGCTGCAAATCATGGATGCTAATTAAGCCCCTGCTACGTCTTGAGCTTGCGTTGGTTTTCCTTGAAGAGGAAAGGGTGATGCAGCAGAGTAGCGTAAGTATTTCCCTCAGTTTTTGAGAACCAAGGTATCAATCCAGTAGGAGGCTCCTCAAAAGTCTCACGCACGTACACAAACAAACCAAGAACTCACAACCAACGCAATAAAGGGGTTGTCAATCCCTTCACGGCCACTTGCGAAAGTGAGATCTGATAAAGATAGTATGATAAGATAAATATATTTTTGGTATTTTATAATATAGATGCAGAAAGTAAGGATGCAAATAAAAGTAGATTGGAAGCAAATATGATAGGAGATAGACCCGGGGGCCATAGGTTTCACTAGAGGCTTCTCTCGAGATAGCATAAGTATTACGGTGGCTGAACAAATTACTGTCGAGCAATTGATAGAAAAGCGAATAATTATAAGATTATCTAGGCATGATCATGTACATAGTCATCACGTCCGCAACAAGTAGACCGACTCCTGCTTGCATCTACTACTATTACTCCACACATCAACCGACTCCTACCTGCATCTAGAGTATTAAGTTCATAAGAACAGAGTAACGCCTTAAGCAAGATGACATGATGTAGAGGGATAAACTCATGCAATATAATATAAACCCCATCTTTTTATCCTCGATGGCAACAATACAATACGTGCCTTGCAACCCTTTCTGTCACTGGGTAAGGACACCGCAAGATTGAACCCAAAGCTAAGCACTTCTCCCATGGCAAGAAAGATCAATCTAGTAGGCCAAACCAAAATGATAATTCGAAGAGACTTGCAAAGATAACTCAATCATAGATAAAAGAATTCAGAGAAGATTCAAATATTATTCGTAGATAAACTTGATCATAAACCCACAATTCATCGGATCTCGACAAACACACCGCAAAAAGAGATTACATCGAATAGATCTCCACAAGAGAGGGGGAGAACATTGTATTGATATCCAAAAAGAGAGAAGAAGTCATCTACCTAATAACTATGGACCCGTAGGTCTGTGGTAAACTACTCACAACTCATCGGAAGGGCTAAGGTGTTGATGTAGAAGACCTCCGTGGTCGATTCCCCCTCCGGTAGAACGCCGGCGAAGGCTGCAAGATGGGATCTCGTGGATACAGGAAGTTACGGCGGTGGAAATTGTGTTTCGGGTGCTCCCTCGATGTTTTTGGGGTATGTAGGCTTATATAGGAGGAAGAAGTACGTCGGTGGCCGCTCGAGGGGCCCACGAGACAGGGGGCGCGCCCTACCAGGGGGGGGGGGCGCCCTCCTATCTCGTGGTCGCCTCGGCTGCTTCTTGACTTGCACTCCAAGTCCTCTGGATCACGTTCGTTCCAAAAAATCACGCCTCCGAAGGTTTCATTCCGTTTGGACTCCGTTTGATATTCCTTTTCTTCGAATACTGAAATAGGCAAAAAAAAAACAGCAATACGGGTTGGGCCTCCGGTTAGTAGGTTAGTCCCAAAAATGATATAAACGTGTAAAATAAAGCCCATAAACATCCAAAAGGGGTAATATAATAGCATGGAACAATCAAAAATTATAGATACGTTGGAGACGTATCAAGCATCCCCAAGCTTAATTCCTGCTCGTCCTCGAGTAGGTAAATGATAAAAAGAGAATTTTTGATGTGGAATGCTATCTAGCATAATTCTCAATGTAATTTTCTTTAATGTGGCATGAATGTTCAGATCCAAATGAGTCAAGATAAAAGCTTATAAAACATAAAATTAATAATATTTCGAAGCATACTAACAAATAATCATGTCCTATCAAAATAGCATAGCCAAAGAAAGCTTATCCCTACAAAATCGTATAGTTAGGCCATGCTTCATCTTCATTACACAAAATACTCCCATCATGTACAACCCTGATGACGAGCCGAGCAATTGTTTCATACTTTTTAACGCGCTTCAGCTTTTTCAACTCTTATGCAATACATAAGTGCAAGCCATGGACATAGCACAATGGTGGTAAATGGTGGTGGTTGTAAGGACAAAAAGGGGGAAGATAGTCTCACATCAACTAGGCGTATCAACGGGCTATGGAGATGCCCATCAATAGATATTAATGTGAGTGAGTAGGGATTGCCATTCAACGGATACACTAGAGCTATAAATATATGAAAGCTCAACAAAAAAGAAACTAAGTGGGTGTGCATCCAACTTGCTTGCTCATGAAGACATAGGGCATTTTGAGGAAGCCCATCATTGGAATATACAATCCAAGTTCTATAATGAAAAATTCTCACTAGTATATGAAAGTGACAATATATGAGACTCTCTAACATGAAGATCATGGTGCTACTTTGAAGCACAAATGTGGAAAAAGAGATAGTAGCATTGTCCCTTGTCTCTTCTTCTCTCATTTTATTTTTTTCTTATTTTTCTCTTTTTTCCCTTTTTCTTTTTCTTTTTTTCTTTTTCTTTTTTTCTTTTTCCTTTTTTTTCTTTGGCCTTTTTTTTTCTTTTTGGCCTTTCTCTTTTTTTTGTAAAGTCCGAAGTCTCATCCTGACTTGTGGGGGAATCATAGTCTTCATCATCCTTTCCTTACTGAGACAATGCTCTAATAATGAAGATCATCACACTTTCATGGATTTATAACTCAAGAATTACAACTCAAAGCTAGAACAAGATATGACTCTATATGAATGCCTCCGGCGGTGTACCGGGATATGAAATGAATCAAGAGAGATATGTATGAAAAATATGAAGGTGGCCTTGCCACAAATACGATGTCAACTACATGATCATGCAAAGAGCAATATGACAATGAGGAAATGTGTCATAATAAATGGAACGGTGGAAAGTTGCAAGTCAATATATCTCGGAATGGCTATGGAAGTGCCATAATAGGTAGGTATGGTGGCTGTTTTGAGGAAGGTAAATAATGGGTTCAATACCGGCGAAAGTTGCGCGGTAATAAGAAAGGCTAGCAAAGTGGAAGGATGAGTGTGCGTATATCCATGGACTCACATTAGTCATAAAGAACTCATATACTTATTGCAAAAGTCTACTTAGCCCTCGAAGCAAAGTACTACTAGGCATGCCCCAAGAGGGATAGATTGGTAGGAAAAGATCATCGCTCGTCCCCGACTGCCACTCATAAGGAAGACAATCAAAAGAGCACCTCATGCAACAAATTTGTCACACAACTTTTACCATACGTGCATGCTATGGGACTTACCAACTTCAACAAAAGTATTTCTCAATTTCATAATTATCCACTAGCATGACCCTAACATTACTACCTTTATATCTCAAAACAATTACCAAGCAACAAATTGATCATAGCATCCAATTCAATTTCTATGATAGTTTTTATTATACCCAACTTGGATGCTCATCATTCTAGGACCAAATTTGTAACCAAAGCAAATACCATGTTGTTCTAAGTGACTCTCAAAATAATATAAGTGAAGTATGAGAGACTAACAATTTCTATAAAATCAAGCCACCGCCGTGCTCTAAAAGATATAAGTGAAGCACTAGAGCAAAAACTATCAAGCTCAAAAGATATAAGTGAAGCACATAGAATATTCTAGCAAATTCTAATCAAGTAGGCTTCTACCAAAAGGTGTGTACAACAAGGATGATTGTGGTAAACTAAAAAGCAAAGACTAATATAATACACAACGCTCCAAGCAAAACACATATCATGTAGCAAATAAAAATATAGCTCCAAGTAAAGTAACCAATGAACGAAGACGAAAGAGGGGATGCCTTCCCGGGGCATCCCCAAGCTTAGGCTTTTGGCTATACTTGAATATCTTTGGGTGCCATGGGCATCCCCAAGCTTAGGCTCTTGCCACTCCTTATTCCATAGTCCATAAAAGCTTTACCAAAAACTTGAAAACTTCACAACACAAAACTCAACAGGAAATCTTATAAGCTCTGTTAGTGAAAGAAAACAAAACCATCACATAAGGTACTGTAATGAACTCATTCTTTATTTATTTTGGTGTTAAACCTGCTGTATTCCAACTTCTATATGGTTTATAAACTATTTTACTAGCTATAGATGCATCAAAATAAGCAAACAACACACGAAAAACAGAATCTGTCAAAAACAGAACAGTCTGTACCAATCTGTAACTAACGCAAACTTCTAGAACTCTAAAACTCCTACCAAAATAGGACGTACTGGACAATTTGTTTATTGATCAGCAGCAAAACGAATCAATGAAAATCATGTTTCTGTGATTTCTTGAATTTTTTCTCGTGAGCGCAAAGTTTCTGTTTTTCAGCAGAATCAAATCAACTATCATCATAGTTTATCCTATAGGTTCTACTTGGCACAAACACTAATTAAAAGGTAAAAACACATCTAAACAGAAAGTAGAAGCTAAAAAATATTACTAAACAGGAACAAAAACAAAAAACACAAAGAAAATTGGGTTGCCTCCCAACTAGCACTATCGTTTAACGCCCCTAACTAGGCATAAAAGCGAAGATAGATCTAAGTAGTGCCATCTTTGGCACTCGTCATTTTAATGGGGTTATGCTCAAGCCCGGGAGGATCTTTGCATTTCCCTTCATGCTCAGAGATCCTAAGATCTAAGGCATCCAACCGCTTATTGTAAAGTGTGATCAAATTATTCATGCGGTTGATACTTGCAACAATATTCTTAAAAGGTTCAACAAGTTTTTGCAACTCAAGAAGTTTCTCTAAAATTTGGGTTCCTTCAAGAGATAAAGATGATCTTTCTTGTCGGGGAAGAATTCCTACTATCCCCTCTAAAATTTCATAAGCGGAACTAGGATCAATCTCAATAAATTCCCCTTCTGCGGCAATATCAAGGAGTTGTTTGTGGGGGTAAGGTTAACCCAATGTAAAAATTGCAAATTAAAATGTTGAAATCTCCTTCTAGGGAACAACTACAATAAGATTCTAACATCCTAAACCAAGCATCTTTTAAATTTTCACCTTGTCTGTGTTTGAAGTGGAGAACTTCAAAGTCGGGAGACGAAGGGATAAAAACTGAGCTAGCCATGACGACAAGGTCAACAGAAAAGGCAAGCGAAAAGAGAGGAGGAGATTGGGAAAGAGAGGGCGAATAAAACGGCAAGGGTGAAGTGGGGGAGAGGAAAACGAGAGGCAAATGGCAAATAATGTAAATGCGAGGGAGATGAGTTTGTGATGGGTACTTGGTATATCTTGACTTGAGCGAAGACCTCCGCGGCAACGGCGCCAGAAATCCTTCTTGCTACGTCTTGAGCTTGCGTTGGTTTTCCTTGAAGAGGAAAGGGTGATGCATCAGAGTAGTGTAAGTATTTCCCTCAGTTTTTGAGAACCAAGATATCAATCTAGTAGGAGGCTCCTCAAAAGTCCCACGCACCTACACAAACAAACCAAGAACTCGCAACCAACGCAATAAAGGGCTTGTCAATCCCTCCACGGCCACTTGGGAAAGTGAGATCTGATAAAGATAGTATGATAAGATAAATATATTTTTGGTATTTTATAATATAGATGCAGAAAGTAAAGATGCAAATAAAAGTAGATTGGAAGCAAATATGATTGGAGATAGACCCGGGGGCCATATGATTCACTAGAGGCTTCTCTCGAGATAGCATAAGTATTACGGTGGGTGAACAAATTACTGTCGAGCAATTGATAGAAAAGCGAATAATTATGAGATTATCTAGGCATGATCATGTACATAGGCATCACGTCCGCAACAAGTAGACCGACTCCTGCCTGCATCTACTACTATTACTCCACACATCGACCGACTCCTGCCTTGCATCTAGAGTATTAAGTTCATAAGAACAGAGTAATGCCGTAAGCAAAATGACATGATGTAGAGGGATAAACTCATGCAATATGATATAAACCCCGTCTTTTTATCCTCGATGGCAACAATACAATACGTGCCTTGCAACCCTTTCTGTCACTGGGTAAGGACACCACAAGATTGAACCCAAAGCTAAGCACTTCTCCCATGGCAAGAAAGATCAATCTAGTAGGGCAAACCAAACTGATAATTCAAAGAGACTTGCAAAGATAACTCAATCATATATAAAAGAATTCAGAGAAGATTCAAATATTATTCATAGATAAACTTGATCATAAACCCATAATTCATCGGATCTCGACAAACACACAGCAAAAAGGGATTACATCGAATAGATCTCCACAAGAGAGGGGGAGAACATTGTATTGAGATCCAAAAAAGAGAGAAGAAGCCATCTAGTTAATAACTATGGACCCGTAGGTCTGTGGTAAACTACTCACAACTCATCGGAAGGGGTAAGGTGTTGATGTAGAAGCCCTCCATGGTCGATTCCCCCTCCGGCAGAACGCCGGCGAAGGCTCCAAGATGGGATCTCGCGGATACAGGAAGTTACGGCGGTGGAAATTGTGTTTCAGGTGCTCCCTCGATGTTTTCGGGGTATGTAGACTTATATAAGAGGAAGAAGTACATCGGTGGCTGCCCGAGGGGCTCACGAGACAGGGGGCGCGCCCTACAGGGGGGCGCCCTCCTATCTTGTGGCCGCCTTTGATGCTTCTTGACTTGCACTCCAAGTCTTCTGGATCACGTTTGTTCCAAAAATCACGCCTCCGAAGGTTTCATTCTGTTTGGACTCCGTTTGATATTCCTTTTCTTCGAAATACTGAAATAGGCAAAAAAATAGCAATATGGGCTGGGCCTCCGGTTAGTAGGTTAGTCCCAAAAATGATATAAATGTGTAAAATAAAGCCCATAAACATCCAAAATGGTTAATATAATAGCATGGAACAATCAAAAATTATAGATACGTTGGAGACGTATCAGCCCCCCAAGTTGTCGTGGACGGCATACCCTTGGCCAGCCGACAAGGCAGCTACCCGACCTCGCGTCCTTGTTACCATGCCATAGAAAGTCCCAAATGAGGCGGTTCGCCAGCTTCAAGATGGTGGGGCTAGTTGCATGTGTAGAACGATGGACGCCAATCAGAGCCCTACTCAAGTCTTTGGATTAGCTCATGTGTTGCTGATGATCTTCTTTTGCTGATCATGAGCATTATTAATGTAACCAAGGTGTCGACAATAATGAGAACAAATTGCTAGGGTAATTATGTTGCTGGATAGATCCAAATTATGAAATATTGTGAGATCACGTCGTCAGTATGTTGTACGTATTCTCATATAAACTGTTAAGTTTACTTGTGTTCCTAGACCATGAGAATATTGTAAATCCTATCAAATGGTTATTTTGGGGTTGTCAAAAGTTATTCCGTATATAAGTGGGTATATTAGCAAATGAACCTGTAGTTGGATAGTTAGGAGGACAGTGGTATTCCCAGCCCATCAATGTTTAAATCCTGGTGCTCGCATTTATTCTGAATTTATTTCAAGGTTTCTGACGATACGCGATCAATGGGAGGAGACGTTCCGTCGACTACGAGGCACCTACGATGTAGGGTGTGCCTATGTGCATTCATAGGGGTGAATGTATGCGCGTATATATGAGCGCTTGCGTTTGTATCATATAAAAAAGGTGGGTAAATTATAAAAGGTGACTTTCTGGTACACATAAAAAATGTCGTGGTGCTAGATATGTCAATATTGGGATTTGCCCCTCCGGAGATCAAGAGATACCCTCTGGGACCACTTAATGTTCAACATCGTCCGGCCAAGTAAAGTGACTAAAGTGTTAGTCATGAGATACTAGAATACGGTAACGAGAATAACTAGATATAGTGATCAAGATGTTGATAATGAGGATGCGCAGTCTCACTTTAGGTTTTGTCGCGAGAAACAAGTAAAGAATGAGAGAGAAGGGTTTCGAAAGTGTTCCAAATGATCTTGGAATTGTTCTGGAAGGTCTCGAGTGTTCCAAAAAGTTTTGGAAAGTGATAAAGCTTATGAAAGGGTCCAAAAGGTTCTGTGCCCCCCCCCCGCCTGCCCACTTGGTTTGGGGCCAAGTCAGACTATGGGCCCCATCTCGTCTAGCCCCCCTTGCTTGGGGGAAAGACAGGTAAAGGAGGGAGTCCTAGTATGACTACGACTCCCATTATGCAAGGGGAAGTACAAGTTGGTTGCCCCCCTTGACCCTTGCACCTATATATAGGTAGGGACGGGCCAAGTCAGACTATGGGACCCATCTCATCTAGCCCCCCTTGCTTGGGGGCAGGACAGGTGAAGGAGGGAGTCCTAGTATGACTAGGACTCCCGTTGCGCAAGGGAGAGTCCAAGTTGGTTGCCCCCCTTGACCCTTGCACCTATCTATAGGTGGGGAGGGGTGCACCAAGGAGGACAGCAAGCCCCTCGACAGACCCCTCCTTTGCTAGCTGTGATCCACCTTTCTCCGTCTAGATCTCGTCTAGGTTGGTGGCCGCTAGGATACTTCTCCCTCTAGTTTTTCCTTGTAGTTCTTCATGCCGGTTCCATGGAGTGTTGTGGTATTGCTAGATCGGTACGCGTGGATATCTTGGAGGCATTGTTTACTTCGGCAGTAGATTCGGCGGATCATTTCAACGAAAACTCTCACAGCTGGGAAGTACAACCTAGGTCTGGGTCTCGACATTCTTCATCGACAATCTTCTCTACTTATGATGTGTCTATGGTTGTCGGTGTGGAACGACCATCTATGGGGCCGGCAAGCCCCTTTATGGTTTGGCAAGGGAGATGCACAAAGCACAGAGAGCACAATCAACAGAGGACGCAGAGATCTTTACCCAGGTTCAGGCCACCAAGAGGTGTAAAACCCTACTCCTGCTTGATATATTGGATGTAAGTGTTTAAGTACAAATACAAGGAGCACTATCCCCCGGCAAGGATGCATGTGGGTTACCATAGTGACAAAAAGGTAATTACATGATGATTAGATAGCTACATTGCCATCATACCTAACTCTGCTAGTTAGGACAAAAGGAATTAAATGCATCGCTAGGTGTCCTGAGGAGGAGAAGCCCCGGCAAGGATGTTGCACCGCTTACCTAGCTAAATCCTATTATCTTGACACGCCATTTAGACGGGTGTCAATAAAGGTGAAAATCCTTTCGATGAGTTGACACGTGTCCGGCAAGCCTTACCTAACTACATGTGGGCTCGGCACCTCACTGACCAGTGACTAGCAGTCCGGTGAGGTGGTCTGCTGGCAACTAGTGGGGTCTTGTCGGCCAAGGAGCTTGTCGGGTCTTCGTCTTGTCGGCCCAACCTGGCCGGCAAGGGTTGCTTCTGTAGTTGATCTTGATGCTTGTCTTGAACCTTGGTCTTCTTGATGCGCTCTTTGATCTATCAAAGAGCCTTACCTAACTACCTCTACCTACTATCAAAAAGAAATATGAAATGCTTATTGTTGGGGACATTCATATCCCCATTGAGGTAACTTAGTGATTTACGAAAGTTCTTTGGTTTCATGCTAATCAAAAGTGATTGTTAATAAGACTTGATCAACCTTATTAATGGATCATTTTTGAGAGGTATGAAGTTGATGAATTTAGTAAGCACTACCTTCTGTCCCTACCTTTTGTATTCCATTTTTATTAGTTAAATAAAATAAAATGCCATGCTTTATCTGTTTTCTGCTTTTTTCATGCAATAAAAACTGACCCCAAAATAAAAGTTCTCATAATGCTCTGAAAATCTGATACGTTTCTTTCTGAATATTTATGAATTTTTAGTGCAAATAATATCAGAGGGAGGTGCACCAGGTCGGCAAAACCGACCTGGGCATGCCAGGACCCCCAGGCGCGCCCTGCTGGGTGCTACCCACCAGGTGGCCCCCCTCACTTACTTCTTCCTCCCACACCACTCCATTCACACCAAAAAAACACACTACTACTCTCTCTTTCGTGTTCTTGCCTCCGAAACCGCAGATTTTGATCTCTTTTCTCGAAGCTCCGTTTCCGAAAATGTTTTGGGGATTTGTTGCTTGGTATGTGACTCCTCCATGTGTCCAATTAGTTTTTGTTTTAGTGGTTTATATTTACAATAATTAGCTACTCTTGGTACTGCTATAGATGATCTTGCATGTTGAATTCTTCGAGTTCTAAGTAGTTTGAATCCCTATGAGTAGTTGCTTTCAATTTTGTGAAGTTTGGTTGAGGAAAATTTCGTGGACTAAATTTTTTAGAATTTTGTTCATAGGAAAAAGATGAATATCTTTAGGAAGTTTGCTTCCAAGAAGAACTCCAAGGGAGTTATTGGGCAGTCATCTAACAATGATCTCCATACCGCGAGGTTGGCGGAGTTACGGCCGTGTGAGTGGCCGGACAATGAGTTCATCGAAGAGGCCGGAATCCTCCAAGAGTTCAACCAATATGCTACTAATGCCGGCCTCACCGACTTCATCACAGCTGAAGGTGAATAGTATCATCTCCTCACAAATTCCTTTGTGCAAAACTTTCATTTTCATCCTAGGAATAATCCCCCTGAGGTGTCATTTAACTTATATGCTGAACACCACCAGATTCCACTTACTGAATTTTGTGACATATGTGTGCTTCCTTCTAATGTGGGTTTGGTAGAGCCTATGCCCTTAGAGTTTGATGGTTTTTACCGTATTCTGACAGTGGGGGATGAGAGAGGAGTATCAAGCACCACTGCGACTAGCTTGCAGTTTCCTGCCGTGCATTACTTTGCTTTATTTATCGCAAAGTGCTTGCTAGCGAGAGAGAAGGTGGGTGCACTTAGCACCCCGGACTTTGCTGTTTTGCGTCGAGCACTTTATGGCGACAACAGTTTCAGCTTGGGACCTATGTGGCATGTCACCTTCACCTTAACAGATTCAAGGGTAAAGTACATGGGGGCATTTACGTTACTCGTTTGGCGACTCTCTTCAATGTGCAGATACGCCAGCATGATCACCCCTTGCCCAAGGTTTACTTAGACAGAGCAGCTATGAAGGACCACCAGTTTCTTGTTGCTGGTTACCCTGATATTGACTTGCCTTACAATTTAGGTTTTAGTGAAATCACTCGTGATGTTATCCCTTTGCTTGCACCTGCTTTGTTTGACTATGTTGCCAGGAATGGATACAGAGTTATGCCTGAGGACATTATCACTTACGGGAACAACCTGGCGGCAGCGCAGGCGGAGCCTCAGAAGTGGGACCCTATGGTGCTTGCTCCCCAGCACTTCAACATTGGACCTCATGTCTTCTACGACTGGTGATTACCAAGTTAGGCCATAAGCCTTAGCTTGGGGGAGTACGTATTCCCACCGACATTACATTCATGTTCACACATTTCATTCCAGTTGTCGGTGTCCACACTTTTTCATTGTATCATCCATGTTTAACTTATTTTCTTGCTTTCTTTTTGCGTGTTTGAACAAACAAACTTTGAAAAAATCCCAAAAATATGTATCTTGCTTCTTTTTGATTTTTCTTTCTAGCTCAAATTATTGTAGCACTAAAAATAAAGCCAAAAAGATTTCCTTGTTCTTCTTTTACTTGTTGGGAGCTTTCCCATGTAAATAGTTTTTCGCGTTTTTTCTTTCCCTTTTTTTCATTTGCTTGCTTTCGGAAAAACCAAAAACTCCAAAAATATTTCAGTGTGTTTCTCTGAATTACTTTTTCTTATATCGAGTTACCGAGGAGAAGACCACGATGAAAATGTTGAGTGGCTCCCATTTGCATTGTTGATCTAACAAAGAGCTCATATTACCTTGTCTTCTCCTCTTGAATAAAATGTTTTGCAGATTCCAGCTTAGTCGCTGTCACTCTTGCACTATTAGTATTTTCAGTCGTTCGGTCGTGCAAGTGAAAGGCAATAATGACGATATTAGATGAACTGGCTGTGGCAGAGAGAAACGGGTATGAACTGGATTCGTTCTGTTTTTGTAAATATGTTTAACCTAGTATCCATGCTTCAGTCTATTATGATCAAACATGTTTGCAATGACAATTAGATATTATAGTTTCTCATGCCATGCATAAGTAGCTAGGAGTGAATAATGACTTATCTTGGATATCAACATCGCGTTAAAACGATTGTGATGTAGTATGATGATATGGTATCCTCCTCTGAATGTTCAAGTGGCTTGACTTGGCACATGTTCATGCATGTAGTTGAATCAAAACCAACATAGCTTCTATGATATTTATGTTCATGGTGTTCATATCCTACTCATGCTAGTATCCAATGTTACTTATGCATAATGCATGTTCATGACCGTTGTTGCTCTCTAGCTGGTCGCTTCTCAACCTATTTGCTAGCCTTCGCTTGTACTAAGTGGGAACTCTGCTTGTACATCAAAAACTTGAAACCCAAGTTATTCCTGATGAGTCCACCATACCTACCTATATGCGGTATTACCCTACCGTCCTATGTAAATTTTCATGTGCCACCTCTAAAAACTTCAAATAAATATCCTTTTTTGTGCCTGGATCGTTCATGGAACGACAGGAGGTACTCGGTATCTTCCATGCTAAGCGGGCTATTCTCAAGTCGAGTGTTTATTCACTCGCCATCACATGAGAAAAGGGCGGTAACAGGGATGCCCAGTCCCAACAAAAAGAAAAAAATAATCAAACAAAAACTCCCAATGGAGTCATAACCTTTACATTTCCGCTTGTGAACCGCCACTAGCGTGCTTAGCATGGAAGATATTGATAACTGATGGTCTAAAGTGAATGAGAAGGATGCGTGTCTCAAAATATCATTTACCTATGTTTTAAAAACTTGAGCTCTGGCACCTCTGCAAATCACTGCTTCCCTCTGCGAAGGGACTATCTATCAACACCGTCTCAAATAAGCGCCCGAACCTGAGAGCACTGATGTCATGCTGATGCATTATGTATAGCTAATGTTGGGTGCATCATGACTGGATCTTTTCTAACATGAATTACAATGTTTAGTCATTGCTTGAACTTTGGGGGTGCTCTGTATTTATGTTTTGCGGTCTCAGAAAGGGCTAACGAGATACCACTATTGTCATATTATATCATGGTTGTTTTGACAACGTGTTGCTATTTGAAATATCTTATTATTTCTCTCTAGTTGTTTATGTCATTGATATGAGTTAATATAATTTTTAAGAGTTATTGTCGACATGGTTAGTTATAATTATTGCTGAAAACCTGGGTGTTGTTTAAGCTTATTTATGAAACAAGAGCAAAAGAGTTCGTAAAAGTTTTTCTTTTTCACTTTCAGTTTATCAACTGAGTTGCTTGAGGACAAGCAAAGGTTTAAGCTTGCGGGAGTTGATACGTCTCCAACGTATCTACTTTTCCTAACGCTTTTCCTCTTGTTTTGGACTCTAATTTGCATGATTTGAATGGAACTAACCCCGGAGTGATGATGTTTTGAGCAGAACTACCATGGTGTTGTTTTTGTGCAGAAAAAAAGTTCTCGGAATGGAATGAAACTTTGCGAGGTTTTTTATATAAAATAAGAGAATTTTTGGAGCCAGGAGGTACCTGAGGGGGGCACCTGGGTGGGCACAACCCACCAGGGCGCGCCAGCCCCCCAGGCACGCCTTTGTGGGTGCTGCCCACCTGGTAGCCCTGCTGACCCTCAAACCGACGCTATAAAATCCCATATTTCCAGAAAAAAATAGAGGAGAAAGAATTATCACGTTTCACGAGACAGAGCCGCTGACGTCTCCTATTCTTCACCGGGAGGCCAGATCTGCAGTCCGTTTGGGGCTCCGGAGAGGGGGATCTTCGTCATCACCAACACGTCTCCATCGCCAATTCCATGATGCTCCCCGCTGGGAGTGAGTAATTCCTTCATAGTTTCGCTGGTCGGTGAGGAGTTGAATGAGATTCATCATGTAATTGGGTTAGTTTTTTTAGGGCTTGATCCCTAGTATCCATTATGTTCTGAGATTGATGTTGCTATGACTTTGCCATGCTTAATGCTTGTCACTTTGGGCCTGGGTGCCATGATTTCAGATCTGAACCATTTATGTTATCACCATTATATCCATGTTCTAGATCCGATCTTGCAAGTTATAGTCACCTACTACGTGTTATGATCCGGCAACCCCGGAGTGACAATAGTCGGGACCACTCCCGGTGATGACCGTAGTTTGAGGAGTTCATGTATTCACCGTGTGTTAATGCTTTGTTCAGGTTCTCTATTAAAAGGAGGCCTTAATTTCCCTTAGTTTCCAATAGGAACCCGCTGCCACGGGAGGGTAGGACAAAAGATGTCATGCAAGTTCTTTCCATAAGCACGTATGACTATTTACGGAATACATGCCTACATTATATTTATGAACTGGAGCTAGTGCCGTATCGCCCAAGGTTATAACTGTCTCATGATGAATATCATCCAATGAGTCACCGATCCAATGCCTACAAATTTATCATATATTGTTCTTGCTAAGTTACTACTGCTGTTACTGTTATCGTTACTGCCACAATATCATTGCTATCACTGTTATCGTTACTATTGTTGCTGCTACTATCATCAAAACTATCATACTACTGTGCTACTAATCACTTTGCCGCTGATAATTAATCTCTAGGTGTGGTTGAATTGACAACTCGGCTGCTAATACCTTCAAATATTCTTTGGCTCCCCTTGTGTCGAATCTATAAATTTGGGTTGAATACTCTACCCTCGAAAACTGTTGCGATCCCCTATACTTGTGGGTTATCAAGACCTTTTTCTGGCACCGTTGCCGGGGAGCATAGCTATATTTGTTGAGTCACTTGGGTTATTACCATATTATCACTATGAAGAATCTGAAAGATGCTAAGACTAAGATTTTCCCCTCAAGGATGAGGGGAGGTAAGGAACTGCCATCCAGTTCTGCTTTAGATTAACCTTCTGTTATAAGTAAACTTGCAACTCCACAGCATGCTATTAATTCTGATATGTCGCAAATTATTGTTGATTCTACTTCTGCTATGAATGCTACTCATGATGATGCTAGTACCTTGCTTGATGATGATGTGCCACTAGGTGAATTTATCAATGAACAATTTGCTAGAGTAAGACAACATGATATTGTTGAATCTAATGATGAACTTGAAACTGAAAATCTTGAAACACCTACTAGAACTAGTCCTCCTAGATATGAATTGCCAACGCTACCGGAAGGTTATACTATGAGTGAGGAGGCAACTAGAGATATTCTTGCTTGTAAGGATAGAGATGATCTAGAGAAATTATTGTGCAAGTATAAAGAAAGATCTCTGGATGCTAAAATGAAATGTGATCCTGAGTTTGCTACTTCACCTATTGTTATTGCTGATAAGGATTATGAATTCTCGGTCGACCCAGAGTTAATCACTTTGGTTGAATCTGATCCTTTCCATGGTTATGAAACTGAAACTGTTGTGACACATCTTACTAAGTTGAATGATATAGCTACCCTTTTTGCTCATGATGAGAAGATTCACTATTACTATATTCTCAAGTTATTTCCATTCTCATTAAAGGGTGATGCTAAAGCTTGGTACAATACTCTAGCTCCTAGTTGTGTGTGTAGTCCCCAGGATATGATCTATTACTTCTCTGAAAAATATTTCCCTGCTCATAAGAAACAAGCTGCCTTGCAGGAAATATTTAACTTTGTGCAAATTGAAGAAGAGAGTCTCCCACAAGCTTGGGGGAGGCTTCTCCAATTGCTTAATGCTTTGCCTATTCATCCTCTTCAGAAAAATGAAATACTTGATATCTTCTATAATGGACTAACCGATGCTTCTAGGGACTTCCTAGATAGTTGTGCTGGTTGTGTTTTCAGGGAACGAACTATTGGGAAAGTTGAGGAATTATTGAATAACATATTGAAAGATTATGATGATTGGACTCCTCCTGAAACACCTATTAAACCCACTCCGAAGAAGAGGGGTATCTTATATCTCAGTCCTGAAGATATGAAAGAGGTAAAGAAATCTATGAAGGAAAAAGGTATTAAGGTCGAGGATGTTAAAAATTTACCACCTATGGAAAAAATACATGGGCTTGAAGCACCACCACCAACCAAGGTGGTAGAGGTAAAATCTTTAATGAAATTCAATGATAGTGATGATCCTCATAATAAACATCCTAGTCAATGCCTTTATGAGTTTGATAATTACATTAGAAAGCAAGATCACTTAAATGCAAATGTTATGAAATAATTGAAATACAACTCTGATATGATTGCTCGCTTAAGTGAATTGTTATTTAGAATTTCAAATGATGTTAGAGGTGTAGGAAAACATTCCTCTATGGTTCAAACTCAATTAGAATAAGTTGCTAAATCTCAAAGAGAGTTACTTGATGAAATGAACAATAATATAAGTGACTTTGCTATTAGAGTAGCAACTAGAGGAGGTAAAATGACTCAGGAACCACTTTATCCTGAGGGACATCCAAAGAGAATTGAACAAGATTCTCAAAGGAACAACACCACTAAACCTAGTCCTTTTAAAAAGAAAAAGAAGAAGAAAAATGATAAGACGTTGCATGCCTCTAGTGAACCTGAAGTAGAAAAACCTCCTGATAATGATAATGAAGTTTCTATCTCTGATACTGAAACTCATTCTGGTAATGAACACTCACCTTCCGATAATGAAAAAGATAATGATGAGGTTCATGAAAACACTCAACCTAATGATAAAGAACCAGATAATGATGTTGAGATAGAGCCAGCTGTTGATCTTGATAACCCACAACCTAAGAATAAAATATATGACAAAAGAGACTTTGTTGCTAGAAAACATGGAAAGGAAAGAGAACCATGGGTTCAAAAGCCTATGCCCTTTCCACCTAAGTCAACTAAAAAGAAAGATGATGAAGAATTTGAATGCTTTGCTGAAATGATTAGGCCAGTATTTTTGCGCACTCGCTTGACTGATATCTTGAAAATGCCTCCTTATGCAAAGTATATGAAAGACATCAGCACCAATAAGAGAAAAATACCGGATGCTGAAATGTCCACTATGCTTGCTAATTATACTTTTAAAGATGGAGTACCTAAAAAACTTGGAGATCCGGGAATACCAACTATACCTTGCTCCATTAAAAGAAATTATGTGAAAACTACTTTATGTGATTTGGGAGCTAGTGTTAGTGTTATGCCTTTCTCTTTATATGAAAGACTTGATTTGAAAAAACCCACACCTATTGAAATATCCTTGCAAATGGGTGATAAATCAACCGCCATACCTATCGGTATCTGTGAGGACGTGCCCATTGTTGTTGCTAATGTTACTATTTTGACTGGCTTTGTTATACATGAGGTGCCCGAGGATGAAAACATGTCGATTATCCTTGGTAGACCCTTCTTGAATATTGCAGGGGTTGTTATTGATTGCAATAAAAGCAAGTTCAGTTTTCATATCAATGGTAATGAGCATGCGGTGCACTTTCTGAAGAAACAATTCCAAGTGGATGGTATTAATGTTATTGAAAAATCTCCGACAATCACTATTGGAAGTTTTCAACTACCTCTACCTACTGTCAAAAAGATATATGAAATGCTTATTGTTTGGGACATCCATATCCCCATTGAGGTAACTTAGTGATTTACGAAAGTTCTTCGGTTTCATGCTAATCAAAAGTGGTTGTTAATAAGACTTGATCAACCTTATTAATGGATCATTTTTGAGAGGTATGAAGTTGATGAATTTAGTAAGCACTACCTTCTGTCCCTACCTTTTGTTTTCTGTTTTTATTAGTTAAATAAAATAAAATGCCATGCTTTGTCTGTTTTTTTCTTTTTCAGTGCAATAAAAAAATGACCCAAAAATAAAAGTTCTCAGAATGCTCTAAAAATTTGATATGCTTTTTTTCTAAATATTTATGAATTTCTGGTGCAAATAATATCAGTTAGGTGCACCAGGTGGGAACAACCCACCTCAGCGCGCCAGGACCCCCAGGCGCGCCCTGGTGGGTGCTGCCCACCTGGTGGGCCCCCTCACTTACTTCTTCATCCCACACCACTCCATTCACACAGAAAAAATCACTACTACTCTCTCTTTTGTGTTCTTGCTTCCGAAACCGAGGATTTCAATCTCTTTGCTTGAAACTCCATTTCCGAAACTGTTTTGCGGATTTTTTGCTTGGTATGTGACTCCTCCATGTGCCCAAATAGTTTATGTTTTAGTGGTTTATATTTAGAATAATTAGCTACTCTTGGTACTGTTGTAGATGAGTTTGCATGTTGAATTCTTAGAGTTCTAAGTAGTTTTAATGCTTTCTATGGCCGCTATACATCCCTATGAGTAGTTGCTTTCAATTATGTGAAGTTTTGTTGAGAAAAATTTCATGGACTAAAAATTTCAGAATTTTGTTTGTAGGAAAAAGATGAAAATCTTTAGGAAGTTTGATTCCAAGAGAACTCCAAGGGAGTTACTGGGCAGTCATCTAACAATGATCTTCATACCACGAGGTTGGCGGAGTTACGGCCGTGTGAGTGGCCGGACAATGAGTTCATGGAAGAGGCCGAAATCCTCCAAGAGTTCAACCAATATGCTGCTAATGCCAACCTCACCGACTTCATCGCACCTGAAGATGAATAGTATCATCTCCTCACAAATTCCTTTGTGCAAAACTTTCATTTTCATCCTAGGAATAATCCCCCTGAGGTGTCATTTAACTTATATGCTGAACACCGCCAGATTCCACTTACTAAATTTTGTGATATATGCATGCTTCCTTCTAATGGGGGTTTGCTAGAGCCTAGGCCCTCAGAGTTTGATGATTTTTACCGTACTCTGATAGTCGGGGATGAGAGAGGAGTATCGAGCACCACTGCCACTAGCTTGCAGTTTCCTGTCGTGCTTTACTTTGCTTTATTTATCGCAAAATGCTTGCTAGCGAGAGAGAAGGTGGGTTCACTTAGAACCCCGGACTTTGCTATTTTGCGTCACGCACTTTATGGCAACAACTCTTTTATCTTGGGAGCTATTGTGGCACATCGCCTTCACCTTAACATCCAGGGTAGAGTACATGGGGGCATTTATGCTACTCGTTTGGCCACTCACTTCAATGTGCAGATACGCCAGCATGATCACCCCTTTCCCAAGGTTTACTTAGACAGAGCAGCTATGAAGGACCACCAGTTTCTTGCTGCTGATTACCCTGATATTAACTTGCCTTACAATTTATTTTTTAGTGAAATCACTCGTGATGTTATCCCTTTGCCTACACCTGCTTTGTTTGACTATGTTGCTAGGAACGGATACAGAGTTATGCCTGAGGACATTGTCGCTTACCGGAACAACCTGGTGGCGGTGCAGGCGGAGCCTCATCAGTGGGACCCTATGGTGCCTGCTCCCCCAGCACTTCAACATTGGACCTCATGGCTTCTACGACTGGTGATTACCAAGTTAGGCCATAAGCCTAAGCTTGGGGGAGTACGTATTCCCACCGACATTACATTCACATTCACAGATTTCATTCCAGTTGTCGGTGTCCACACTTTTTCATGGTATCATCCATGTTTAATTTATTTTCTTGCTTTCTTTTTGTGTGTTTGAAGAAACAAACCTTGAGAAAATCCCAAAAATATGTATCTTGCTTCTTTTTGATTTTTCTTTCTAGCTCAAATTATTGTAGCACTAAAAAGAAAAACCAAAAAGATTTCCTTGTTCTTCTTTTACTTGTTGGGAGCTTTCCCATGTAAATAGTTTTTCGCGTTTTTGCTTTTCCCTTTTTTTTATTTGCTTGCTTTCGAAAAAACCAAAAACTCCAAAAATATTTCAGTGTGTTTCTCTGAATTTATTTTTCTTTTATCGAGTCATACCGAGGGGAAGACCATGATGAAAATGTTGAGCGGCTCCCATTTGCATTGTTGATCTAACAAAGAGCTCATATTACCTTGTCTTCTCCTCTTGAATAAAATGTTTGCAGATTCCAGCTTAGTCGCTGTCACTCTTGCACTATTAGTATTTTCAAATCATTTGGTCGTGCAAGTGAAAGGCAATAATGACGATATTAGATGAACTGGCCGTGGCAGAGAGAAACGGGTATGAACTCGACTCATTCTTTTTTTGTAAATATGTTTAACCTAGTAATCATGCTTCATCCTATTGTGATCAAACATGTTTGCAATGACAATTAGAGATTATAGTTTCTCATGCCATGCATAAGTAGCTAGGAGTGAATAATGACTTACCTTGGATATCAACATTGCGTTAAAACGATTGTGATGTAGTATGATGATATGGTATCCTCCTCTAAATGTTCGAGGGGCTTGACTTGGCACATGTTCATGCATGTAGTTGAATCAAAACCAACATAGCTTCTATGATATTTATGTTCATGGTGTTCATATCCTACTCATGCTAGTATCCAATGTTACTTATGCATAGTGCATGTTCATGACCGTTGTTGCTCTCTAGCTGGCCGCTTCTCAACCTATTTGCTAGCCTTCGCCTGTACTAAGTGGGAACTCTGCTTGTACATCAAAAACCTGAAACCGAAGTTATTCTAGATGAGTCCACCATACTTACCTATATGCGGTATTACCCTGCCGTCCTAAGTAAATTTGCAGGTGCCACCTATAAAAACTTCAAATAAATATCTTTTTTGTGCACTTGGATCGTTCATGGAATGACAGAAGGTAGTCGGTATCTTCCATGCTAAGCGGGTTATTCTCAGGTCGAGTGTTTATTCACTCGCCATCGCACGAGAAAAGGGCGGTAATAGGGATGCCCAGTCCCAAACTGCAAAAAGAAAAGAGCTTACAAATAATCAAACGAAAACTCCCAATGGAGTCCTAACCTTTACATTTCCGCTTGGGAGTCGCCACTGGCGTGCTTAGCATGGACGATATTGATAACTGATGGTCGTGAAGTGAATGAGAAGGGTGCATATCTCAAAATATCATTTACTTCTGTTTTAAAAACTTGAGCTCTGGCACCTCTGCAAATCACTGCTTCCCTCTGCGAACGGACTATCTATTTACTTTTATGTTGTGTCAACACCTTCTCAAATAAGCGCCAGAACTCGAGAGCACTGCTGTCATGCTGATGCATCGTGTATAGCTAATGTTGGGTGTATCATGACTGGATCTTTTCTACCATGAATTACAATGTTTACTCACTACTTGAACTTTGGGGGTGCTCTGCATTTATATTTTGCAGTCTTAGAAAGGGCTGGCGACATACCACTATTGTCATATTATATCATGGCTATTTTCACAACGTGTTGCTATTTGAGATATCTTATTATTGCTATCTAGTTGTTTATGTCATTGATATGAGTTAATATAATTTTTTAGAGTTATTGTCGACATGGATAGTTATTATCCTTGCTGAAAACCTGGGTGTCGTTTAGGCTTATTTATGAAACAAGAGCTAAAGAGTTCGTAAAAAAAAATTCACTTTCAGTTTATCAACCGAATTGCTTGAGGACAAGCAAAGGTTTAAGCTTGGGGGAGTTGATACGTCTCCAATGTATCTACTTTTCCTAATGCTTTCCTCTTGTTTTGGACTCGAATTTGCATGATTTAAATGGAACTAACCCCGGACTGACGCTGTTTTCAGCAGAACTACCATGGTGTTGTTTTTGTGCAGAAATAAAAGTTCTCAGAATGGAAATAAACTTTGCGAAGATTTTTATATCAAATAAGAGAATTTCTGGAGCCAGGAGGTACTTGAGGGGGCACCAGGGTGGGCAGAACCCACCAGGGCGCGCCCTGGTGGGTGCTACCCACCTGGTGGCCCCGGTGACCCTCAAACCAACGCTATAAAATCCCATATTTCTAGGAAAAATTAGAGGAGAAAGAATTATCACATTTCATGAGATGGAGCCGCCCCTGTCTCCTATTCTTCATCGGGAGGCCAGATATGGAGTCCGTTTGGGGCTCTGAAGAGGGGGATTTTCGATCTTCGTCATCACCAACATATCTCCATCGCCAATTCCATGATGCTCCCCATCGGGAGTGAGTAATTCCTTTGTAGGCTCGCTGGTCGGTGAGGAGTTGGATGAGATTCATCATGTAATTGAGTTATTTTTGTTAGGGCTTGATCCCTGGTATCCACTATGTTCTGAGATTGATGTTGCTATGACTTTGCCATGCTTAATGCTTGTCACTTTGGGCCCGGGTGCCATGATTTCAGATCTGAACCGTTTATGTTATCACCATTATATCCATGTTATAGATCTGATCTTGCAAGTTATAGTCACCTACTACGTGTTATGATCCGTCAACCCCGGAGTGACAATAGTCGGGACCACTTCCGGTGATGACCATAGTTTGAGGAGTTCATGTATTCACCGTGTGTTAATGCTTTGTTCCGGTTCTATATTAAAAGGAGGCCTTAATATCCCTTAGTTTCCAATAGGAGCTCACTACCACGGGAGGGTAGGACAAAAGATGTCATGCAAGTTCTTTCCTTAAGCACGTATGACTATTTACGGATTACATGCCTATATTATATTTATGAACTGGAGCTAGTGCCGTATCACCCTAGGTTATAACTGTCTCATGATGAATATCATCCAACGAGTCATCGATCCAATGCCTATGAATTTATCATATATTGTTCTTGCTAAGTTACGACTGTTGCTACTGCTATCGTTACTGCCACACTATCATTGCTATCACTGTTACTGTTACTGTTGCTGCTGCTACTATCATCAAAACTATAATACTACTATGCTACTAATCACTTTGCTGCAGATAATTAATCTCCAGGTGTGGTTGAATTGACAACTCAGCTGCTAATACCTTCAAATATTCTTTGGCTCCCCTTGTGTCGAATGTATAAATCTGGGTTGAATACTCTACCCCCGAAAACTGTTGCGATCCCCTATACTTGTGGGTTATCATCCCGTTGCACAACAACTCCGTGAGGAGTGCCATCTTGTCATGGATGCCCGACTGCACCGCCAAAGGGGTTAAAGGAGATGGAGAACTGCCCAAGCTGGAAGACAAAATTGAGTGGGCTTCCAACCTGATGGAAGTGGGCTTCCAACCTGATGGAAGTGGCTTCCTAGAAAGAGACAACTCTTGTTTGGGCCACCACAAAGGAGGAGGAAGCATATATTGCCAGCAGGATCACAGAGGCCCGAAGAATGGAATTGTAAGAATTTGTAGGAGCTAAGGATGATGATGATGATGATGAAGTAGAAGAAGAATATGATGAGGAAAAAATTGTCGAGAAGAGACAGGAGGAGCTTGGCGAAGGTGAGGTTGCCGGGGCTGAAACTGCTGGGGAGCCCGAAGAGGGGGAGCCAGAGGAAGAAGGCCCTCAAGCTCCACATCCAAGGCGCCGCCTTCGAAACAGGGCTAGCCTAGAGCCGGTGGCCACCTCCCCGGCATGGGCCACCCCCACGGCAAAGAAGACAACTACCAAAAGTGGCCGCCAGGAAGTGGCACACCGGCAACCCGCTCGGTCTCCCAAATCCAAGCCCTCATCCTCCTAGCAGGGAGTTACCGGAGAAGACGAGGCCCCTCAGCCGACAAGCTTGCCTCCACCAGCCATCAAGAGAGCCAGGGAAACACCCCCGCCTCCTCAATATGACATGAACGTCCTACTTGAGTCTGATGAAGGGTAAGCAAATCCTCATTTCTTTCAATCTAGTCTAAATTTTGTCAATTTGCTTATTCTGACTTGATTTCTTTGGTGTTCCAGGGATGAAGAACCACTTGAGCAACAAGCAAATAGGGCTAAGCTTCCGACAGAGCGTGACCCCGCGACTAGTGTCGAGCAGGGGGTACCAGCAGTTGACGCCATGGTTGCTAGCCCCCAGTCCAGCCCTCCACGTGAGAACATGCTGCACCCCGCCAACTAACGCTAGTACCAAAGATCTCCCCCCCTGATCGACAAGGATATGGGAGAGGCCCGCTAGGAGCAGGTGCGCTAAGAGGCATATCTTACCATGGGTTTGAAGGAAATATGCCCTAGAGGCAATAATAAAGTTATTATTTATTTCCTTAATTCATGATAAATGTTTATTATTCATGCTAGAATTGTATTAACCAGAAACTTAGTACATGTGTGAATACATAGACAAAACATATAGTCCCTAGTATGCCTCTACTTGACTAGCTCGTTAATCAAAGATGGTTATGTTTCCTAAACCATAGACATGTGTTGTCATTTGATGAACGGGATCACATCATTAGGAGAATGATGTGATGTACATGACCCATCTGATAGCTTAGCATTATGATCGTGTTAGTTTCATTGCTACTGCTTTCTTCATGACTTATACAAGTTCCTCAGACTATGAGATTATGCAACTCCTGAATACCGGTGGAACACTTTGTGTGCTACCAAATGTCACAACTTAAAAGAGTGATTATAAAGGTGCTCTATAGGTGTCTCTGAAGGTGTTTGTTGGGTTGGCATATATCGTGATTAGGATTTGTCACTCCGTGTTTCGGAGAGGTATCTCTGAGCCCCATCGGTAATACTCATCATTATAAGCCTTCCAAGCATTGTGACTGATGAGTTTGTTGCAGGATGAAGTATTACAGAATGAGTAAAGAGACTTGTTGGTAACGAGATTGAACTAGGTATGATGATACGGACGATCGAATCTCGGGCAAGTAACATACCGATGACAAAGGGAACAACATATGCTGTTATGCGGTTGGACCGATAAAGATCTTCGTAGAATATGTAGGAACCAATATGAGCATCCAGGTTCCGCTATTGGTTATTGAACGGAGATGTGTCTCGGTCATGTCTACATAGTTCTCGAACCCGTAGGGTCCGCACGCTTAACGTTCGATGGTGATTTGTATTATGAGTGAGGGAGTCCTGGATTAGGGGGTGTCCGGATGACCGGACTATGACCTTTGGCCGGAATCCTGGACTATGAAGATACAAGATTGAAGACTTCGTCACGTGTCCGGATGGGACTTTCCTTGGCGTGGAAGGCAAGCTTGGCGATATGATATGTAGATCTCCTCCAATTGTAACCGACTCTGTGTAACCCTAGCCCTCTCCGGTGTCTATATAAACCGGAGATTTTTAGTTCGTAGGACGAACAACAATCATACCATAGGCTAGCTTCTAGGGTTTAGCCTCTCTGATCTCGTGGTAGATCTACTCTTGTACTACCCATATCATCAATATTAATCAAGCAGGAGTAGGGTTTTACCTCCATCGAGAGGGCCCGAACCTGGGTAAAAACATCGTGTCCCTTGTCTCCTGTTACCATCCACCTAGACGCACAGTTCGGGACCCCCTACCCGAGATCCGCTGGTTTTGACACCGACATTGGTGCTTTCATTGAGAGTTCCTCTGTGTCGTCGCCTTTAGGCCCGATGGCTCCTCCGATCATCAACAATGACGCGGTCCAGGGTGAGATTTTTCTCCCCGGACAGATCTTCGTATTCGGCGGCTTTGCACTGTGGGCCAATTCACTTGGCCATCTGGAGCAGATCGAAAGCTACGCCCCTGGCCATCAGGTCAGATTTGGAAGTTTGAACTACACGGCTGACATCCGCGGAGACTTGATCTTCGACGGATTCGAGCCACAACCGAGCGCGCCGCACTGTCACGATAGGCATGATCTAGCTCTGCCGCCGGACAGTGCCCAGAGGGCCGCTCTGGTGTCCGCTCCGACCCTTAGCTCGGAGCCGACTGCGCCGATCGAGGACGGGTGGCTAGACACCGCCTCAGGGGCTGCAATCTCTATGGTGATCGAGCCGAACACCAGTCTTGTCCTTCGCGAAGCTCGCGACTCCAAGGTGCCGGACTCCTTTCCGGATTCTGAGCCTTCCGCACCCCTGCCGATCGAACCCGATTGGGCGCGATCATGGAGTTCGCCGCCACGGGCATCTTTCAGCACTCGCCTTTTGGCGACATCCTGAATTCACTACAGTCTCTCTCTTTATCAGGAGAGCCCTGGCCGGACTATGGCCAGCAAGGTTGGGATGCGGACGACGAAGAAATTAAGCCCACCCACCACCCACTTCATAGCCACTGTCGATGATTTAACCGACATGCTCGACTTCGACTCCGAAGACATCGACGGTATGGACGCCGATGAAGGAGACGACCAAGAACCAGCGCCTATAGGGCACTGGAAAGCCACCTCGTCATTCGACATATACATGGTGGACACCCCAAAAGAAGGGAACAACGATAGAACAACGGAGGATGACCCCTCCAAGAAACAGCCTAAGCGTCGGCATCAGCGGTGCCGCTCTAAATCCCGTCAAAGCAAAATCCGGCACGGGAGATAACAACACCCCAGACAGTGCTGAAGACAACCCCCTCCAGCAGGATTTAGCACAGGAGGATGGAGAAGCCAACCCTCACGAGAGAGCGGCAGACAGGGAGGTCGAGGACGATAATTACATGCCTCCCTCCGAAAATGAGGCAAGCCTTGACGATGATGAATTTGTCGTGCCTGAGGATCCCGTCAAACGAGAGCGTTTCAAACGCAGGCTTATGGCCATGGCAAGTAGCCTCAAGAAAAAACAGCAGCAGCTTAGAGCTGACCAAGACTTGTTAGCCGATAGATGGACTGAAGTCCTCGCTGCCGAAGAGTACGAACTCGAACGCCCTCAAAGAGCTACCCAAAGTGCAGGCTGCTACCCCAATTAGGGGAGGAAGCAACTAAACCTACATCACCAGCATATGGCGCGGCTGACCGGCCACCCCGTGGCTGCGATAGAGAGGCCTCTCGGCCATCAATTCAAGCCGCACCCCGGCGCCGCTCAAAAAGTACCAAGGCACGGGGAAACGCGTCAGACCTACGAGACATATTGGAGGACAAGGCAAGGCAAACAAGATCGATCTACGGATCGCGTGGGCGCCCCATGACACGTGATGATAACCGTCACGCCGGATATGGCAAATATGGCCAGGCCGAACACGGCAGGCAAAGCTCATATGAGCTACGTCGTGATATAGCCCAGTACAGAGGTGCCGCACACCCACTATGCTTTACAGATGAAGTAATGGATCATCAAATCCCCGAAGGGTTTAAACCCGTCATCATCGAATCATACGATGGCACAACAGATCCTGCGGTATGGATAGAAGATTATCTTGTTCATATCCACATGGCCCGCGGCGATGATCTACATGCTATAAAATACCTCCCACTCAAGCTTAAAGGACCAGCTCGGCATTGGCTTAACAGGTTGCCAGCAGAGTCAATCAGTTGCTGGGAGGACCTGGAAGCCGCATTCCTTGACAATTTCCAGGGCACCTATGTGCGACCACCAGACGCCGATGACCTAAGCCACATAATTCAGCAGCCAGAGGAATCGGCCAGACAATTCTGGACACGGTTCCTAACCAAGAAAAATCAAATAGTCGACTGTCCGGACGCATAGGCCCTTGCAGCCTTCAAACATAACATCCATGACGAATGGCTTGCCTGACACCTAGGACAGGAAAAGCCGAAATCCATGATAGCCCTCACGACACTCATGACCCGCTTTTGCGCGGGAGAAGACAGCTGGCTAGCTCGTAGCAATAACATGACCAAGAGCCCTGGTAATTCGGATACCAAGGACAACAATGGCAGGTCGTGTTGCAACAAGCACAAGCGCCGCATTAACGGCGACAATACTGATGATACGGCAGTTAATGCCGGATTCAGAGGCTCTAAACCCGGTCAGCGGAAAAAGCCATTCAAAAGAAATACTCCGGGCCCGTCCAGTTTAGACCGGATACTCGATCGCTCGTGCCAGATACACGGCACCCCCGAAAAACTAGCCAATCACACCAACAGGGATTGTTGGGTGTTCAAGCAGGCAGGCAAGTTAAGTGCCGAAAACAAAGACAAGGGGCTGCATAGCGATGACGAGGAGGAGCCCCGACCGCCGAACAACAGAGGACAGAAGGGTTTTCCCCCACAAGTGCGGACAGTGAACATGATATACGCAACCCACATCCCCAAAAGGGAACGGAAGCGTGCGCTCAGGGACGTATATGCGTTGGAGCCAGTCGCCCCAAAGTTCAACCCATGGTCCTCCGGCCCGATCACTTTTGATCGAAGGGGCCACCCCACTAGCATCCGTCACGACAGATTCACCGCATTGGTTCTAGACCCAATCATTGACGGATTTCACCTCACTAGAGTCCTCATGGACGGCGTCAGCAGCCTAAACCTGCTTTATCAGGATACAGTGCGAAAAATGGGCATAGATCCCTCAAGGATTAAACCCACAAAGACGACCTTTAAAGGCATCATACCAGGTGTAGAAGCCAGCTGTATAGGCTCAGTTACACTCGAAGGGTCTTCGGATCCCCGGATAATTTCCGAAGCGAGGAGTTAATCTTCGACATAGTCCAGTTCCGCAGTGGCTATCACGGCCTACTCGGGCGAACCACATTTGCAAAGTTCAATGCGGTGCCACACTACGCATACCTCAAGCTCAAGATGCCAGGCCCTCGAGGAGTCATTACGGTCAATGGAAACACCGAACGCTCTCTCCGAACAGAGGAGCACACGGCAGCCCTCGCGGCGGAAGTACAAAGTAGCCTCTCAAGGCAATTCTCCAGTCCGGCTGTTAAACGTCTGGACACCGTCAAGCGCGCCCGGAGTAACCTACGACAAGACCGTCTAGCAAGTTCCGAGCAAGCATAGCAGTACGGCCCCAACCCCAGCCCTCGCAAACTCGCGAAACCAGTACTATGTGTACATAAATACGCCCTGGAAATACCATGGGCATAAGGGGAGGGGCATAACCATGACATGCCCAACAGGCGGTTCAACCGCACTAAGGGCTCCCAATTTTGCATTTCTTTTTTTCTTCTTACTTTTAGGACTCCATTCTCCGGAAGGCCTGTCCGGCAGTATAATCGCCGAACACACGATGCAACAGCCAGGGAGGCAGCAAGCTATGTCGAATGTCCAGGTGGTCTCTTTAACGAGCTAAATACATGTCTTACATAAAGTCCCGCAGCTTGCCCCTGGAGGGGGACATGTCAAATAATCCCATCTCTTGCTTATCGCACTATTTGTATCATTCTGCTGTCACAGCAGCCTTTTAATAAACAATAAATAGCTTTTGCCTATTATTGCATTCATTTTTTACATAAATATGTTCATTTATGACATTATGCAACCGTACACTTTGGTATGGCCAATACACCAGGGGCTTAAGTACCCCAGAATACGGTGTGAGAAGACCGAACACTCTCATGAGTGCGGCACCCCGAACTTATAGCATTATATGCATCGGCTCTGAATCATGTCTTGGGTCAATAGTTGGGTTTGCCCGGATGCCATGTTTTGGTACCTTACGTTCTGCCATATCGTCTAAGGTAGCGCTGGGAGAACTACTGTGATTGTGCCTCAGTTGAGCTGGGTTAACACCTCAGTAGAGAAAGCTAAAACTAACCGTCATGATAGGGCGAGAGCCGGTCGCTGTTCGAGAGGATTTTCGAGTCCCTAAAGACTTATGCCACTCCGAGCGAGGAGCTGGCTTTGTCCGGCCTAGGCGTGGATAGCGCCCCGAACTCGGTCTTCCGAATACTAGGGGCTACGCCGAAATTTAAAATTATAGAATTCTATGGCTAAGTGAGAGTGATAAAGCATTATAAGTCTGATTGCCTTGTTCATTGTGCTGAGCGCCTCCCTCGAAGAACCCAATAATGGGAACAAGAGCGCTCAAGTTTATCCCGAACACCCCAACACTCGTGGCATGGGGGTAGAAGCCGACGACTTGCATCTCTCAGATTTAATAAACGGCCGCACAGAATGTAATATTTTAAATTCAAAAGGCGTTGCTTAGCTCGTATGAACAAGTTTTCAGTGCACAGGATAAACACGAGCGAGTTTACTGAAAAATTAAATCCTTGGAACATTCGTTCACCATAAGGCGGGCACCCTTCAGGACGCCCTCATAGTACATCTCAGGCCTGCAATGCTCCTTCCCCTCCGGTGGCCCTTCTGTCACCGGCTTCTCAGCATCCAGCTTGCTCCTGTGCACTTTAGCATGGTTAAGGGCCCTACGGGCGCCTTCGATGCATACGGAGCGCTTGATGACTTCAAGCCGTGGACAGGATCCACCAGCCGCCTCACCAGCCCAAAGTAGCTCCCAGGCATGGCCTCCCCAAGCCACAGCCGGCCTATAAGGCCCTTCATGGCCTGTTCGGCTACCTTATGGAGCTCGACCAGCTGCTTCAGCTGGTCGCTCAGGGGCACAGGGTGTCCGGCCTCAGCATACTGGGACCAGAACACCTTCTCCGTCGAGCTCCCTTCCTCGGCCCGGTAGAATGCGGCGGCATCGGACACACTGCGGGGCAGATCTACGAATGCTCCTAGAGAGCTCCGGACTCGGGTAAGTAACAGGTAATTTACTTTCACGTGCTTGCTTTGCATAAAGAATGCCTTACCCGCCGCTATATTTTTCATCGCCTCAATCTCCTAGAGGACTTTTTGGGCTTCCGCCTTGGCAGATTTGGCGCTTTCAAGTGCCGAGGCAAGCTCGGACTCTTCGAGTCTTTGATTCAAGCTCTAAACTCTCGTGTTTTTTCACAAGAGCATTGAGCTCTTGCCGCACCTCCGCCACCTGTGTCTCTTGTTTCTCTCGCTCGGTGCGCTCCACGGCCGCATTGTCTTCGGCCTTGGGCAGCGCTTCCTTCAGGGTCGCCACCTCGGTGGTGGCCCCTATAAACACCCACGTTGGTCCTGTCATTATTTGCAACCAGGTATTTTTATATACTTACATAAGGTACTACTTACCTTCCTTGTCCTCGAGCTCGTTCTCGGACCGCTCGAGGCTCTGCTTCAATGCATCGACCTCCGCAGTCAGTGCGGCAGAGGTCAGTAGCGCAGCCTGCATTCCCATATTAACATATTTATGTTAGACTCCTGCGTATATCTTTTTAGATCCTCAGTCCGGCTTTTCTTTCTGAACACCAAACTAAGCATCAGGGGTTACTGTCTATGCAGTAATATTCTTACATGTCTTAAATACATACCTCAGAGCCTGTTAGAAGGCTGGCACATGCTTCTATCAGCCCGCTCTTGGCGGACTGAACCTTCTGGATCACCGCACTCATAACAGTGCGGTGCACCTCGTCGATGGAGCCGCCGTTGAGCACTTCTAGCAAATTATCCGGTGCCTCTGGTTGGACGGAGGTCACCGGCGTCATAGGCTTGCCCTTCTTACGAAGGGGCCGCCTGCCGGACTCCGGAACCACTGAAGATTCCGGTGCGGCGTCCGGCATAGGGCCAGACTTAGATCCCCTTGGGGTTTTGTCCCCTTTGCGCCTGGAATCCGGAAGGTCGCCTTGTGGCGCCTCCGGGGCTACCTCCTCCTGGCCCGTCCCCTTTTGGGACTCCACCTCGGCATCGTCCGTGGGGCGAGGGGAGGTAGCGGTCGGGAGTGAAAGACTATTCACATCCGATGAATCCAGGGATCCGCTCGATGAAACGTCGAGCTGGGCCTTGGGCGGACTGCATGATTATGTTCGGCGTTAGAAGATACTGTGCACTAAGGAATGCCATGAGTTATTCTGGTATCCGGATACTGACGATGTTGCCAGGGGCTTGGCCCTGGATGGCCACTCCTCTCCGCTGTCTTCGGCGTCGGAGGCGTAGTCCGGAAGAAGGGTATTCCCCTTCTTGGACCCTCCGGCCTCCCCAGTTGGGGCGGCCTTCCTTTTCTTTCCTCCCCCCGTTGGAGAGGGAGAGGCTTCCTCTTCATCCTCCTCGTCTTCGGAGGAGGAGTGCGCTTCGGGGTCATCGGGCGATGAATCCGACACCACCAGGCGCCGGGAGCTCCTTTGAGTTCCCGTGGCCTTCTTCTTGGCCTTCTTCTCCGGCACCATGTGAGGTGCCGGAACCAACAGCTTTGCCAAGCGGGCGTCTGCTGGGCCTTCGGGCAAAGGAGCCGGACAGTCGATCTGTCCGGACGTCTTCTTGCAGTCATGTCAAAGGAGCGGGGGCTTAGATCCCGCATAGAGTCAAACTATGAAAAACAAGTATCCTGTAAAGGGTAAAACAAGTTTACCACGCTGGCTTGGCGCTTCGCACAGAATCCGCGATCCCCGGTAGTGGGAGGGGAAACCTCGGAGCCCTTGAATAGCACCTTCCAGGCGTCCTCGTGCGTTGTGTCAAAGATCCTGGACAGAGTTTGGTGCTGGGCCGGGTCGAACTCCCACAAGTTAAAAGCCCGTCGTTGGCACGGGAGGATCCGGCGGAAGAGCATGACCTGGACTACGTTGACGAGTTTTACCTTCTTGTCCATCAGGTTTTGGACGCAGGTTTGGAGTCCGGTCACCACTTCTGAATTACCCCACGACAGGCCCGTCACTTTCCAAGAGGTGAGCCATGTGGGTATGCCAGATCGGAATTCGGGGGCCGCCGCCCATTCAGGGTCGCGCGGCTCGGTGATGTAGAACCACCCCGATTGCCACCCCTTGATCTGAATTACCCCATTCGGGGGCTCGAGCCATGTGACGTTGGGCATCTTGCCTACCATGGCGCCTCCGCACTCCGCTTGCCGGCTTCCCACAACCTTCGGCTTGACATTGAAGGTCTTTGGCCAGACTCCTGGACTATGAAGATACAAGATTGAAGACTTCATCCCGTGTCCGGATGGGACTTTCCTTGGCGTGGAAGGCAAGCTTGGCGATACGATATGTAGATCTCCTCCCATTGTAACCGACTCTGTGTAACCCTAGCCCTCTCCCGTGTCTATATAAACCGGAGAGTTTTAGTCCGTAGGACGAACAACAATCATACCATAGGCTAGCTTCTAGGGTTTAGCCTCTCTGATCTCGTGGTAGATCTACTCTTGTACTACCCATATCATCAATATTAATCAAGCAGGAGTAGGGTTTTACCTCCATCGAGAGGGCCCGAACCTGGGTAAAAACATCATGTCCCTTGTCTCCTGTTACCATCCGCCTAGACGCATAGTTCGGGACCCCCTACCCGAGATCCGCCAGTTTTGACACCGACAATGAGTTTATGTGATTTGATGACTAACGGTTGTTCGGAGTCCCGGATCAGATCACGGACATGACGAGGAGTCTCAAAATGGTTGAGACATAAAGCCAAGCCTCGGAAAAATGCCACCAAGCTTAAAGAAGTCACTGATGAATCTGCAGCTGTTTCCACCGCCAAAGAAGATCTTGAGGCCCAGGCGGGCAAGTTGAAGTAATAACTCGCCAGCAGAGGCAAGGGGATCGAGGCTCTCAAGGCCGAACGCAGAAAGTGGCTCTCACCCTAGGGAAGCTGTAGGCGCATCTTTCATCCAAGAACCAGGAATTTGCCGCTACTATAGGCACAGTTAAGGACGTGAAATCCAAACTTGCTGGCCTGGAGGGGAATCTTAAATCTGCTAAAGAGCGGGATAAACTCTAGGTAGAGAAGCTTGCTGCCGAGGAAACCCTCCGGAAGGATGCTTAGAACAAGCTTGAACAACTATAGAGGATGCATTCCCTATGGATAGATAAGCTGGTTGATATAGGAGAGCACCTCACTTCTCAGCTGGCTGATATGGACATGAAGAGCTGGAGTTTCACCGCCAACGAGCATGAGGTCGCCAGTGCCAGATTAACCAAGTTCTTTAATGGTATTATCGAGGCGTTGAAGACATATCATGAAGATAGAAGCGCCTCCTTCGCCAATGAATCCAGGAAATTCGCACGCAGTGTCCTTTATGCAGTGCTTCTCAACCTTTCTCGCCACAACCCTGAACTTGACCTCTCCAAGATCTTTAAGAGGTTGCTGGAGAACACGGTTGTCACAGCCGCCGACAAGATTGCAGCTCCTTCTGCCGACAAGGTTCTCATTGTTCCCAGGATCCAGGGTGATTGCCGTGACTAGGCTCGTCGTCGTATCCATCATCGTACTGTCATACCAAAGATACATTTGATCTTATGTTAGACCTGTAGTGCCTTTATGATGTACTATAAATCTTAGTAGGTGTATGAATGCATGCTATCCCCTCTATTATTTTTTCTTGTCTTTGTATAATCGGGTACCCTGCTCATGCGGGAAGCTTGCCGAGGAAAATACTGGTCACGAGCGCTTTGGGGACGGATCCCTAGCAGCCTGCGGGTAGTATTGCTGCCAATAAGTTTTCCCTTGATGTTTTCAATGCAGCCACTTAAATTGTTGAGCGGACTCGAAACAAAACAAGGGCGTGAATGATCATGGCAAGGTTCCTCCGCTCCAGGTTTCTCATACAAACACAAGACCAAAAAAGGGAAATCGCAGAGCACAATAAAGGAATTTTAATTTAGTTGAAAAATTTCCAACTTAGCTTCCTTTGTTGCACTCCTTGTCGCGAGGAAATGGTCGTTCAGATGCCATCAAGTAGTATTTGTCACTCCTTCCCCAGGAAACTTGTACGCGAGGAACCCTTCTATTCTTACAGAAAAAACAAAAGAAAAGAGGGTGATTGGGAACTTTTGGCAGTCCACTTGCCATTTCACATGAGTTAGAGTATAACCATAACAGGGCAAGCGTTTACATCTAAACGAGAAAAGTGCACACGTCCATGAAAATACTATTCATCTCGCCCCAAACGACACCACCGGCAAGGACTCTAGGTAGCCTCAACACGTCCATTTGATTCATTGAGCAGGCTCATAAAAAAACGAAGGCACAACGGGTCGCGGTAGGGCTCCAGCCAAGTAGTATTTGGGCTCACGCCAATACTTCTCCCACCGTCGTTGGTATGGTCGGGTGTAGGATCGAAAGTATGTCTAAAGGGGGGTGATTAGACTACTTGACTAAATAAAACTTAATCTTTTCCCAATTTTAATTCTTGGCAGATTTTAGCAACTTAGCACAAGTCAAGCAATCACAATACAATTCAAGCAAGCATGCAAAGAGTATATGAGCAGCGGAAAGTAAAGCATGCAACTTGCAATAGAGTAAATGGGAGGAGTTTGGAGGGAGCAAACGCAATGCTGACACGGAGATTTTTGGCGTGGTTCTGGTAGGTGGTGCTATCGTACATCCACGTTCATGAAGACTTCAACCCACGAAGGGTAAAGGCTGCGAGAGTCCATTGAGGGCTCCATCCATGAAGGGTCCATGAAGAAGCAACCTTGTCTATCCCACCATGGCCATCGCCCACGAAGGACTTGCCTCACTTGGGTGGATCTTCACGAAGTAGGCGATCTCCTTGCCCTTACAAACTCCTTGGTTTAACTCCACAATCTTGACGGAGGCTCCCAAGTGACACCTAACCAATCTAGGAGACACCACTCTCTAAAAGGTAATAGATGGTGTGTTGATGATGAACTCCTTGCTCTTTTGCTTCAAATGATAGTCTCCCCAACACTCAACTCTCTGTCACAGATTTGGCTATGGTGGAAAGATGATTTGAGTGGAAAGCAACTTGGGGAAGGCTAGAGATCAAGATTCTTGTGGTTGGAATGGAATGTCTTGGTGTCAACACATGAGTAGGTGGTTCTCTCTCATAAAATGAATGTTGGAAGCGTAGGCACGTTTTAATGGCTCTCTCCATGAATGAAGAATGGGTGGACGGGTATATATAGCCTCCACACAAAATATAACTGTTACACACAGATTCCCAAACTCGGTGAGACCGAATGGTAAAACTCGATCAGACCGATTCAGGTCAAAATATGAACATTAAGCTTTTCGGTGGGACCGATATAATCAACTCGGTGGGACCGATGCGCTAGGCTTAGGGCATAACGTAATCTCGGTGTGACCGATCACAAGAACTCGATGGGACCGATTTCAGTAATAGGCACATAGAGAGTTGGTCAGGAAAACTCGGTGGGACCGATTCACTCATCTCGGTGAGACCAAGACGTACGAAAAGGAAACAGTGAATTTGCATTGCAAGCTCGGTGGGACCGATTCACTCATTTCGGTGGGACCAAAACGATAAGAAAAGGAAATAGTGAGTGTGCAATGCCATCTCGGTGAGACCGAGATCCCGATCGGTGAAACCGAAGTGACTAGGGTTTGTAGCAGTGGCTATGTCAAATGAACTCGGTGGCGCCGGATATATCAAATTGGTGGGTCCAAGTTTGACTTTTAGGTTTAGGACATATGTGGAAATGAGAAAGTGGTTGAGGGTTTTGGAGCATATCACTAAGCATCTTGAGCAAGTAAGCCATTAAGCAACACCTCATCCCCTTTTAATAGTATTGGCTTTCCTATGGACTCAGTGTGATCTTGGATCACTTAAATAGAAATGTAGAGTCTTGAGCTTGTTGCCAATATGTGTCCTTAGCATTTTGAGGGGTCCACATCTCTAGTCCATGCCATGCCAATCATTGAACTTTCTAAAATGATCGTCTTGAAAGAGCATTAGTTCAATGAGCTATATGTTGTTAAGAATTACCAAAACCACCCAGGGATTAGTTGCACTTTCAATCTCCCTCTTTTTGGTAATTGATGACAACATATAGATCATAGCTTCGACAAAGGATAATAAGAATGAAAAACATTGTCGCTTTGAGAAGTATGTGATAAGCAAGAGCTCCCCCTAAATTTGTGCATTATTTAAAATTTGCTTTTGAATGCGAATGCACAACCAATTGGGATCATGGGTTACTCTTCCATGTCACATACATCTTGGTGGAGCGCTCAAAATGATAAAAATAGGAACAAGCACTCATAACCAAGGCAAAGTGAATGATCATACATTAAGGATAGATAATGTCATCATCCAAGCACAAGAAATAAGCATGATATTATCAAACACATTACACATACAAAGTATCTCACACACATAAGCATAAAGTATCTCAACCAAGCAAGCAAATAAGTAGCAAAAGAAGCAAAGATCTCTCTCTCTCTCTCTCTCTCTCTCTCTCCGAAGCCTATGATCTATACACTTTCTCCCTCTTTGGCAACAAGTTACCAAAAAGCTTGAAAATGCGTAGTGCTAGGCGGCTCTCTAGGCTTGATCTTCAAGAGGAGGTGTTGAGAGGACTCCAAGGATGAAAGCATCTGTAGAAGTTGATGGAGCTAGTGGAGTTGCCACTGGAGTGGCAACTGGAGCTGTGGCTGCAGGTGTTGATGTTGTAGCTCTAGTGTCTGGCACTGGCACGGCTGCAGACCTTTGTGTCCTAGGCACTCTCTAGAATACTTCTGTGGTTGCTTTCCCCTTCCTCTCTTCTTATTCCAGGAGCTTCTCAAATGTTGTTTGAATTTCAGTTGCCTTCAAGTCAAGATCATAGAATTTGGTTTCAATGATCCTCTTCAAGCTCTCCTGGTTCTGAGTCAGGGTGGCCAATCCTTTCTCTATCCTCAAGGTTGCTTGAATAAGATATCAAAGTTGGGCTTGCTTTGACTTGAGGAACACTTGTGAAGCTTCTTCAGCACTTGTCATCTTTGCTGCCTTCTCGGCTTTTGCCTTCTGTTTCTTCTCTTGAGCCTCTAGTGATGTTGGATCTTCAGCAGTCATGACAACAATGTTGTCCTCAATATCAGGTTTCAAGGGAAGGTTCTCTTTGTCCAACAAGTATACTCCTTTGGGCATTTTGGAGTTTATCAACATCTGTATGTGTGGAGTATACCCACATGACCTCTTCTAGTCAGCAGCTATTCTATTGATTGTCTCAACAATCAAACTCATGACTTTGAATCTCTGAGGCAAATCAAAGAGCTAGAGCATATTAATGGAATGGCCTCTGATCATCCTGTGATCTCCTCATTTGGGCAACAAGGTGTGCCTCAATATAGTGTTCATTGTGGCCAATCCAGACATCAGGTAATACGCTGAGCCTAGCTTGTGAGTCTCCAAGGCTTTGTCAGGTATCTCCTTATACATATTTGCCATGGAGTTGTGATCCTCCTTCTTCTCAACATAGACATCAATGTCTTTCTCAGCTTCTTTGGGGACTTTTATGAGTTTGGCCCACTCATCAATAGTAGACTTGTACCTTGTACCTTCAGTCATCCACACAATCTTTCCATCGGGATATAAATGATCTGTAGAGTAAAACTGCATAATGACCTCATCATTCCATTTGGTCAACTTCTGATCCACAAACTTGTCAACTCCATTGAGCTTGAAGCTTTCACGCACTCCTGGGAAATGATCTTCATTCTCATCTATATACTCCCAATCAGCCCACTTCATATCACAGACAATGGGATTCTTGTCAAGCAACACTATCTCATAGAAATCTTTCTGTTCTTTTGTGTGAAACCTATAGTCCACAGCAGTCCTTCTCCTCACAACATATGGATCAGCTTGCCTCCACAGTCTGAGACCTGCATCCTTTCTCTCTTTCATATTCTCAGCCACTGGATGATTGACATCATGGTCTGGAATCTTTGGCTTGAGTTTCCTGAGCACTTGGGCTCCATCATCTTCTTCTTCAACCTCAGGCACTGGGGCCTTGTTCTTCTCTGCAGAAGGGATGTTCCTGGTGCTTCTCTTGGGTGCAGTCTTGGAGGCTTGAGCTGGAGCTTTGGGGGTTGTCTTGGGCTTTGAAGGAGCAGCCCCAAACTTTGGCATCCCCCATCAGCTCTTGTGACTTGGGAGGAGGTGCAACATCCTCTTATTCCTCCTCACTTGCAGAATCTCTCCTCATAGATGGATTACCAAGCACTCTTGCAACTGTTTTCCTGACTCTTTCTTTTCTCTTCTTGCCATCTCCATCTTCTTTGGCTTCTAAAGTGAATTCCATTGTCTCTTGAGTTGATGCCCTGGCCTTTGACATAGGCACTCTCCTGGTAGGTGCTTTCTTGTGCTGACCTGGCTTGGTAGAAGCAGTAGTAGCATACTCATTCTTAAGCACCTTCTTCCTTGAGCTGACTTCTTCAATCTCAAAGTCCTCATCTTCAAAGTCGAAGTTTTCTTCTTTCTCTGCCTAGTTTGTGCCTTAGGTAGGTTGTTTGGTGTGCTCCTGCTACCTTCATCATAGCTCCCAGAGGGACTAGTGCTCTCACTCAAGTCCATCTACTCCTCTGACATGTTCTGGCTGTCACTCTGATCAGACATACTGCACTGCAAAATGAGAGTTGACTTGTGAATAGTTGTAGATGAGATAGAGTAGATGAGCATCACAAAGTGCAGAGTTTTTGCAAAAATAATGAGTCAAAAACTTAGTTTTAGTTTTTCACAGGAAGCATTTCGGAGCTACCAATTTGTAAAACTCGGTGACACCGAAGTAACTTTGGAGTCTAAACTAGTGGAATCGGTCAGACTGAGACACGGTTCGGTGACTCCGAGTTTGCTGGGGTTTCACAAAGTCCTGATCTCGGTCACATCGATTTGCAATTTTTGGTCAGACCAAAAATCACATGTGCAATGGCCTAAGCCAAATCGGTGAGACCGATTTCTACAATTTGGTCGGTCCGAGATGAGTCCGGTGGAAACCTAACCCTAAATTTTCAAATCAAAACTAATCTAAACGATGTTTTCTGTGAATAGATCAATCTCATAATTGGAAAGAGACGTGGCATTACCTTTGTGCTAAGAATTAGAGTTAAAAGAATGCACAAAGTATCAAACTCATACCCTAGCTTGGTGATGAGCTTGCTGTGGTGGCAATGGAGGTGAAGATTTCTGTTGATGGTGGCGGAGACTAGCGGTGGGAGGTCGCTGACGACGAGAGGACGATCCGGAGACCAGAGGCGGCAGAGCAGGACACGCGCGGGCAAAGAGGTTTGGAGAAATTTCCAAATTTTGACCCGTCGGTATATACATCCTGACCATGTCGGTGTGACCGAGTGGAACAACCCGGTGGAACAGAGATGCAGAATCGCAAGCAATTACTGCAACTCGGTGTGACCGAAAAGTTCTAATCGGTTGCACCGAGATTGAAAACTAGATCAACTCAGTGAACTCGGTACGATCGAAATGGATGAATCGATCAGACCGAAATGCACAGAGAGGTTTTGGAAGTTTAAATCTATGACGAACCGGGGACTCCAAGTGCTCCTCACCCAGAGGGTTCGAATTTGACTTGTTCAAACTTTGTGATGTAGCATGAATACAGTTTGAGATGAGAAAAGCATACATAGCTAAAGGAAGTTGTCGGTGTCAAAACCGGCGGATCTCAGGTAGGGGGTCCCGAACTGTGCGTCTAGGCGGATGGTAACAGGAGACGAGGGACACGATGTTTTTACCCAGGTTCGGGCCCCCTTGATGGAGGTAAAACCCTATGTCCTGCTTTATTAATATTGATGATGTGGGTTACAAGAGTAGATCTACCACGAGATCAAGGAGGCTAAACCCAGAAGCTATCCTATGGTATGATTGTTGTTCGTCCTATGGACTAAAGCCATCCGATTTATATAGACACCGGAGAGGGCTAGGGTTACACAGAGTCGGTTACAAAGGTAGGAGATCTACATATCCGTATCGCCAAGCTTGCCTTCCACGCCAAGGAAAGTCCCATCCGGACACGGGACGAAGTCTTCAATCTTGTATCTTCATAGTCTTGGAGTCCGGCCGATGATGATAGTTCGGCTATCCGGACACCCCCTAGTCCGGGACTCCCTCAGTAGCCCCTAAACCAGGCTTCAATGACGATGAGTCCGGCGCGCATGTTGTCTTCGGCATTGCAAGGCGGGTTCCTCCTCCGAATAATTTATAGAAGATTGTGAACACCAGGATAGTGTCCGGCTCTGCAAAATAAATTCCACATACAACTGTAGAGAGAATAAGATTACACAAGTTCAATATGCTGACGTATTTTGTGGTGTAACATCACACCACTACCAAGCCTTCAAATTGTTTTTATTGTTCCATCTCAGCGTGTTTAGCGAGGCGGTTTCCTTGGCACGTCTTGTCGAAGCAGAGATCATGTTCCCCTTATTCCGGGATTCCCATCAATACGGATGTGGGTAACCCAACCGCGCCATTGATTGCGGCGCTTGGGAGATAAGCGAGTCTTATCAGGCCGGTGGGGACGCATGTTTCTGTCCGCCCATATAAGGGGATAAAGATCCAATCCTTTTACCTGCGCCTTCCTCCTCCTTGGCTTATCCATCTCTGCGAACTCGAGCTCTTAGCGCCTTCCTCCTCCTTGGCTTATCCTTTTACCTACGCCTTCCTCCTCCAGAAGCTGCGCAGCGCCGGATACTTGTCCAGCGACATCGCGCATCGGCTCTCCGACGAGGGAGAGCTCATCCCCACCCCTAGGCCCCATGAGAGGGTAGTATTCCTTCCCCATTTCCTCCGCGGACTGGGCTTGCCACTTCATCCCTTTGTCCGGGGGCTCATGTTCTACTACGGCCTAGATTTCCATGATCTAGCCCCAAATTTTATCATCAACATCTCGGCGTTTATCGTCGTGTGCGAGGCCTTCCTCTGCATCCAGCCCCACTTCGGCTTGTGGCTCAAGACCTTTAGTGTCAAGCCGAAGGTTGTGAAGGGCAGCCAAGCGGAGTGCGGAGGCGCCATGGTGGGCAGGATGTCCCACGTTACGTGGCTGGAGGGTACATTCGTGGAAACCATTAAGGGGTGGCAATCGGGGTGGTTCTACATCACCGAGCCGCGTGATCCCGAATGGGCAGCAGCCCCCGAATTCAGATCCGGCATCCCCACACGGCTCACCTCCTAGAAAGAGAGCGGCCAGATTTGGGGCGATTTGGAGGAGCTGACCGGACTCCAAGCCTGCGTCCAAAAGCTGGTGGACAAGAAGCTCAAGCTTGTCAACGTAGTCCAGGTCATGCTTATCCGCCAGATTCTCCCGTGCCAACGACGGGGCTTCAATATGTGGGAGTTCGATCCGGCGCAGCACCAGACTTTGAATGGGCTCTTCGACACTACGTACGAAGAGGTCTGGAAGGTGCTGTTCAAGGGCGCCGAGGCTCCCACATCCGCTACCGAAGATCGCGGATTCAGCTCGCAGCGTCCAGCTGACGAGGTAAGTGATATTGTCCTTTACGGGATGCTTGTTTATTCATAGTTTGACTCTATGTGGGATCTAAACTCCCTTTCCTTTGACAGGACTGGCTGAAGAAGGCCGCACAGGCTATCTGTCCGCCCCATTGCCAGAGGACCCAGCTGACGCCCGCCTAACGGGGCTGCTGGCTCCGGCACCCCACGTGGTGCCGGAGAAGAAGGCCAAGAAGAAGGCCACGGGGACTCGGAAGAGTTCCTGTTTTCACGTGCTATCGGACGATGAATCCGAGGCCGACTCCTCCCACCGAGGCAAGGAGGAGAAGAAGAAAGCCTCTCCCCCAGCGGGGGGAGGGAAGAAAAGGAAGGCTTCCCCAACAAGGGAGGCCGAAGGGTCCAAGAGGGGAAAAACTCTACCCCCGGACTGTTCCGCCAACGCCAGTGACGACGACGAGGACTGGCCTCCAAGGGCCAAGCCTCTGGCGAGATCGTAAGTATCCGTACTCCCGAATAACTTCAAGGTTTTCGTTTTCCGCCACATTATGTCTTTCTAATGCCACATACAACCCTGCAGTCCGCCTAAGGATGATCTCCCACTTCGTCGAGCGGGTCCTTAGGGGTGTCGGATATGGATTCTCTTCCGACTGCCTCCAACCCCCGTGATGCGGATGATGCCGAGGTGGGATCCCAGGAAGGCGATGATCTACATGTTATAAAATACCTCCCACTCAAGCTTAAAGGACCAGCTCGGCATTGGCTTAATAGGTTGCCAGCAGAGTCAACCAGTTGCTGGGAGGACCTGGAAGCCGCATTCCTTGACAATTTCCAGGGCACCTATGTGCGACCACCAGACGCCGATGACCTAAGCCACATAATTCAGCAGACAGAGGAATCGGCCAGACAATTCTGGACACAGTTCCTAACCAAGAAAAATCAAATAGTCGACTGTCCGGACGCAGAGGCCCTTGCAGCCTTCAAACATAACATCCGTGACGAACGGCTTGCCCGACACCTAGGACAGGAAAAGCCGAAATCCATGACAGCCCTCACGACACTCATGACCCGCTTTTGCGCGGGAGAAGACAGCTGGCTAGCTTGTAGCAATAACATGACCAAGAGCCCTGGTAATTCGGATACCAAGGACAACAATGGCAGGTCGCGTCGCAACAAGCACAAGCGCCGCATTAAGTGCGACAATACTGATGATACGACAGTTAATGCCGGATTCAGAGGCTCTAAACCCGGTCAGCGGAAAAAGCCATTCAAAAGAAATACTCCGGGCCCGTCCAGTTTAGACCGGATACTCGATCGCTCGTGCCAGATACACGGCACCCCCGAACAACTAGCCAATCACACCAACAGGGATTGTTGGGTGTTCAAGCAGGCAGGCAAGTTAAGTGCCGAAAACAAAGACAAGGGGCTGCATAGCGATGAAGAGGAGGAGCCCCGACCGCCGAACAACACAGGACAGAAGGGTTTTCTCCCACAAGTGCGGACAGTGAACATGATATACGCAACCCACATCCCCAAAAGGGAACGGAAGCGTGCGCTCATGGACGTATATGCGTTGGAGCCAGTCGCCCCAAAGTTCAACCCATGGTCCTCCTGCCCGATCACTTTTGATCGAAGGGACCACCCCACTGGCATCCGTCACGACAGATTCGCCGCATTGGTTCTTGACCCAATCATTGACGGATTTCACCTCACTAGAGTCCTCATGGACGGCGTCAGCAGCCTAAACCTGCTTTATCAGGATACAATGCGAAAAATGGGCATAGATCCCTCAAGGATTAAACCCACAAAGACGACCTTTAAAGGCGTCATACCAGGTGTAGAAGCCAGCTGTACAGGCTCAGTTACACTCGAAGGGTCTTCGGATCCCCGGATAATTTCCGAAGCGAGGAGTTAATCTTCGACATAGTCCAGTTCTGCAGTGGCTATCACGCCCTACTCGGGCGAACCACATTTGCAAAGTTCAATGCGGTGCCGCACTATGTATACCTCAAGCTCAAGATGCCAGGCCCTCGAGGAGTCATTACGGTCAATGGAAACACCGAACACTCTCTCCGAACAGAGGAGCACACGGCGGCCCTCGCGGCGGAAGTACAAAGTAGCCTCTCAAGGCAATTCTCCAGTCTGGCTGTTAAACGTCCGGACACTGTCAAGCGCACCCGAAGTAACCTACGACAAGACCGTCTGGCAAGTTCCGAGCAAGCATAGCAGTACGACCCCAACCCCAGCCCTCGCAAACTCGCGAAACCAGTACTATGTGTACATAAATACGCCCTGGAAATACCATGGGCATAAGGGGAGGGGCATAGCCACGACACGCCCAACAGGCGGTTCAACCGCACTAAGGGCTCCCGATTTTGCATTTCTTTTTTTCTTCTTACTTTTAGGACTCCATTCTCCGGAAGGCCTGTCCGGCAGTATAATCGCCGAACACACGATGCAACAGCCAGGGAGGCAGCAAGCTATGTCGAATGTCCAGGTGGTCTCTTTAACGAGCTAAATACATGTCTTACATAAAGTCCCGCAGCTTGCCCCTGGAGGGGGACATGTCAAATAATCCCATCTCTTGCTTATCGCACTATTTGTATCATTCTGCTGTCACAGCAGCCTTTTAATAAACAATAAATAGCTTTTGCCTATTATTGCATTCATTTTTTACGTAAATATGTTCATTTATGACATTATGCAACCGTACACTTTGGTATGGCCAATACACCAGGGGCTTAAGTACCCCAGAATACGGTGTGAGAAGACCGAACACTCTCATGAGTGCGGCACCCCGAACTTATAGCATTATATGCATCGGCTCTGAATCATGTCTTGGGTCAATAGTTGGGTTTGCCCGGATGCCATGTTTTGGTACCTTACGTTCTGCTATATCGTCTAAGGTAGCGCTGGGATAACTACTGCAATTGTGCCTCAGTTGAGCTGGGTTAACACCTCAGTAGAGAAAGCTAAAACTAACCGTCATGATAGGGCGAGAGCCGGTCGCTGTTCGAGAGGATTTTCGAGTCCCTAAAGACTTATGCCGCTCCGAGCGAGGAGCTGGCTTTGTCCGGCCTAGGCGTGGATAGCGCCCCGAACTCGGTCTTCCGAATACTAGGGGCTACGCCGAAATTTAAAATTATAGAATTCTATGGCTAAGTGAGAGTGATAAAGCATTATAAGTCTGATTGCCTTGTTCATTGTGCTGAGCGCCTCCCTCGAAGAACCCAATAATGGGAACAAGAGCGCTCAAGTTTATCCCGAACACCCCAACACTCGTGGCATGGGGGTAGAAGCCGACGACTTGCATCTCTTAGATTTAATAAACGGTCGCACAGAATGTAATATTTTAAATTCAAAAGGCGTTGCTTAGCGCGTATGAACAAGTTTTCAGTGCATAGGATAAACACGAGCGAGTTTACTGAAAAATTAAATCCTTGGAACATTCGTTCACCATAAGGCGGGCACCCTTCAGGACGCCCTCATAGTACATCTCAGGCCTGCAATGCTCCTTCCCCTCCGGTGGCCCTTCTGTCACCGGCTTCTCAGCATCCAGCTTGCTCCTGTGCACTTTAGCATGGTTAAGGGCCCTACGGGCGCCTTCGATGCATACGGAGCGCTTGATGACTTCAAGCCGTGGACAGGATCCACCAGCCGCCTCACCAGCCCAAAGTAGCTCCCAGGCATGGCCTCCCCAAGCCACAGCCAGCCTATAAGGCCCTTCATGGCCTGTTCGGCTACCTTATGGAGCTCGACCAGCTGCCTCAGCTGGTCGCTCAGGGGCACAGGGTGTCCGGCCTCAGCATACTGGGACCAGAACACCTTCTCCGTCGAGCTCCCTTCCTCGGCCCGGTAGAATGCGGCGGCATCGGACACACTGCGGGGCAGATCTACGAATGCTCCTAGAGAGCTCCGGACTCGGGTAAGTAACAGGTAATTTACTTTCACGTGCTTGCTTTGCATAAAGAATGCCTTACCCGCCGCTATATTTTTCATCGCCTCAATCTCCTAGAGGGCTTTTTGGGCTTCGGCCTTGGCAGATTTGGCGCTTTCAAGTGCCGAGGCAAGCTCGGACTCTTCGAGTCTTTGATTCAAGCTCTAAACTCTCGTGTTTTTTCACAAGAGCATTGAGCTCTTGCCGCACCTCCGCCACCTGTGTCTCTTGTTTCTCTCGCTCCATGCGCTCCACGGCCGCATTGTCTTCGGCCTTGGACAACGCTTCCTTCAGGGTCGCCACCTTGGTGGTGGCCCCTATAAACACCCACGTTGGTCCTGTCATTATTTGCAACCAGGTATTTTTATATACTTACATAAGGTACTACTTACCTTCCTTGTCCTCGAGCTCGTTCTCGGACCGCTCGAGGCTCTGCTTCAATGCATCGACCTCCGCAGTCAGTACGGCAGAGGTTAGCAGCGCAGCCTGCATTCCCATATTAACATATTTATGTTAGACTCCTGCCTATATCTTTTTAGATCCTCAGTCCGGCTTTTCTTTCCGAAAACCAAACTAAGCATCAGGGGCTACTGTCTATGCGGTAATATTCTTACATGTCTTAAATACATACCTCAGAGCCTGTTAGAAGGCTGGCACATCCTTCTGTCAGCCTGCTCTTGGCGGACTGAACCTTCTGGATCACCGCACTCATAACAGTGCAGTGCACCTCGTCGATGGAGCCGCCATTGAGCACTTCCAGCAAATTATCCGGTGCCTCCGGTTGGACGGAGGTCACCGGCGTCATAGGCTTGCCCTTCTTACGAAGGGGCCGCCTGCCGGACTCCGGAACCACTGAAGATTCCGGTGCGGCGTCCGGCACAGGGCCAGACTTAGATCCCCTTGGGGTTTTGTCCCCTTTGCGCCTGGAATCCGGAAGGTCGCCTTGTGGCGCCTCCGGGGCTACCTCCTCCTGGCCCGTCCCCTTTTGGGACTCCACCTCGGCATCGTCCGTGGGGCGAGGCGAGGTAGCGGTCGGGAGTGAAAGACTATTCACATCCGACGAATCCAGGGATCCGCTCGATGAAACGTCGAGCTGGGCCTTGCGCGGACTGCATGATTATGTTCAGCGTTAGAAGATACTGTGCACTAAGGAACGCCATGAGTTATTCTGGTATCCGGATACTGACGATGTTGCCAGGGGCTTGGCCCTGGATGGCCACTCCTCTCCGCCGTCTTCGGCGTCGGAGGCGTAGTCCGGAAGAAGGGTCTTCCCCTTCTTGGACCCTCCGGCCTCCCCAGTTGGGGCGGCCTTCCTTTTCTTTCCTCCCCCCGTTGGAGAGGGAGAGGCTTCCTCTTCCTCCTCCTCGTCTTCGGAGGAGGAGTGCGCTTCGGGGTCGTCAGGCGACGAATCCGACACCACCAGGCGCCGGGAGCTCCTTCGAGTTCCCGTGGCCTTCTTCTTGGCCTTCTTCTCCGGCACCACGTGAGGTGCCGGAACCAGCAGCTTTGCCAAGCGGGCGTCTGCTGGGCCTTCGGGCAAAGGAGCCAGACAGTCGATCTGTCCGGACGTCTTCTTCCAGTCCTGTCAAAGGAGCGGGGGCTTAGATCCCGCATAGAGTCAAACTATGAAAAACAAGTATCCTGTAAAGGGTAAAACAAGCTTACCACGCTGGCTTGGCGCTTCGCACAGAATCTGCGATCCTCGGTAGTGGGAGGGGAAACCTCGGAGCCCTTGAATAGCACCTTCCAGGCGTCCTCGTGCGTTGTGTCAAAGATCCTGGAAAGAGTTTGGTGCTGGGCCGGGTCGAACTCCCACAAGTTAAAAGCCCGTCGTTGGCACGGGAGGATCCGGCGGAAGAGCATGACCTGGACTATGTTGACGAGTTTTACCTTCTTGTCCATCAGGTTTTGGACGCAGGTTTGGAGTCCGGTCACCTCTTCCGAATTACCCCACGACAGGCCCGTCACTTTCCAACAGGTGAGCCGTGTGGGTATGCCAGATCAGAATTCGGGGGCCGCCGCCCATTCAGGGTCGCGCGGCTCGGTGATGTAGAACCACCCCGATTGCCACCCCTTGATGGTTTCCACAAAGGAGCCCTCGAGCCATGTGACGTTGGGCATCTTGCCCACCATGGCGCCTCAGCACTCCGCTTGCCGGCTGCCCACAACCTTTGGCTTGACATTGAAGGTCTTCAGCCATAAGTCGAAGTGGGGCTTGATGCGGAGGAAGACCTCGCACACGATGATGAATGCCGAGATGTTGAGGATGAAGTTCGGGGCCAGATCATGGAAATCCAGGCCATAGTAGAACATGAGCCCCTGGACAAATGGGTGGAGTGGGAAGCCCAGTCCGCGGAGGAAATGGGGGATAAACACAACCCTCTCTTGGGGCCTAGGGGTGGGGATGAGCTGCCCCTCATCTGGGAGCCGGTGCGCGATGTCGTTGGACAAGTATATGGCTTTCCTCAACTTTTTGATTTGCCCCTCCATGACGGAAGAGGCCATCCACCTGCCTCCCGCTTCGGACATGGCTGGAGAAGGTTGAGGTGGGAAGTACGGACTTGGGCGCTGGAGCTCTAGTGCGCGGAGATGGATAAGCAAAGGAGGAAGAAGGCGTAAATGGAAGGAGTGGATTCTTATCCCCTTATATGGGCGGACGAAACTATGTACCCCCACCAGCCTAGTAAAACTCGCTTATCTCCCAAGCGCCGTGATTAATGGCGCGGTTGGGTTACCCACGCCCGTATTGATGAGAATCCCGGAATAAGGGGACACAATCTCTGCTTTGACAAGACATGCCAAGGAAACCGCCTCGCTAAACGCGCTGAGGTGGGACAGTAAAACGATTTGAATAAAAGCTTGGCCGTGGCATGATGCCACGCTGCGGAGTACGTCAGCAGATTAGATTTATACAAATATTATTCTCTCTATTGTGGTATGTGGAATTTATTTTGCAGAGTCGGACACTATCCTTGTGTTCAAACATCTTCTATGAGGTATTTGGAGGAAGAACCCGCCTTGCAATGCCGAAGACAATTTGCACGCCGGACTCGTCGTCATTGAAGCCTGGTTCAGGGGCTACTGAGGGAGTCCCGGATTAGGGGGTGTCCGGATGACCGGACTATGACCTTTGGCCAGACTCCTGGACTATGAAGATACAAGATTGAAGACTTCGTCCCGTGTCCGGATGGGACTTTCCTTGGCGTGGAAGGCAAGCTTGGCGATACGATATGTAGATCTCCTCCCATTGTAACCGACTCTGTGTAACCCTAGCCCTCTCCAGTGTCTATATAAACCGGAGAGTTTTAGTCCGTAGGACGAACAACAATCATACCATAGGCTAGCTTCTAGGGTTTAGCCCCTCTGATCTCGTGGTAGATCTACTCTTGTACTACCCATATCATCAATATTAATCAAGCAGGAGTAGGGTTTTACCTCCATCGAGAGGGCCCGAACCTGGGTAAAAACATCGTGTCCCTTGTCTCCTGTTACCATCCGCCTAGACGCATAGTTCAGGACCCCCTACCCGAGATTCGCCAGTTTTGACACCGACAATGAGTTTATGTGATTTGATGACTAACGGTTGTTCGGAGTCCCGGATCAGATCACGGACATGACGAGGAGTCTCGAAATGGTTGAGACATAAAGCCAAGCCTCGGAAAAATGCTGCCAAGCTTAAAGAAGTCACTAATGAATCTGCAGCTGTTTCCACCGCCAAAGAAGATCTTGAGGCCCAGGCGGGCAAGTTGAAGTAATAACTCGCCAGCAGAGGCAAGGGGATCGAGGCTCTCAAGGCCGAAGTGCAGAAAGTGGCTCTCACCCTAGGGAAGCTGCAGACGCATCTTTCATCCAAGAACCAGGAATTTGCCGCTACTATAGGCACAGTTAAGGACGTGAAATCCAAACTTGCTGGCCTGGAGGGGAATCTTAAATCTGCTAAAGAGCGGGATAAACTCTTGGTAGAGAAGCTTGCTGCCGAGGAAACCCTCCGGAAGGATGCTTAGAACCAGCTTGAACAACTATGGAGGATGCATTCCCTAGGGATAGATAAGCTGGTTGATATAGGAGAGTGCCTCACTTCTCAGCTGGCTGATATGGACATGAAGAGCTGGATTTTCACCGCCAACGATCATGAGGTTGCCAGTGCCAGATTAACCAAGTTCTTTAATGGTATTATCGAGGCGTTGAAGACATATCATGAAGACAGAAGCACCTCCTTCGCCAATGAATCCAGGAAATTCGCACGCAGTGTCCTTTATGCAGTGCTTCTCAACCTTGCTCGCCACAACCCTGAACTTGACCTCTCCAAGATCTTCAAGAGGTTGTCGGAGAACACGGTTGTCACAGTCGCCGACAAGATTGAAGCTCCTTCTGCCGACAAGGTTCTTAGGGTTCCCAGGATCCAGGGTGATTGCCGTGACTAGGCTCGTCGTCGTATCCATCATCGTACTAGCATACCAAAGATACATTTGATCTTATGTTAGACCCGTAGTGCCTTTATGATGTACTATAAATCTTAGTAGGTGTATGAATGCATGCTATCCCCTCTATTATTTTTTCTTGTCTTTGTATAATCGGGTACCCTGCTCATGCGGGAAGCTTGCCGAGGAAAATACTGGTCACGAGCGCTTTGGGGACGGGTCCCTAGTAGCCTGCGGGTAGTATTGCTGCCAATAAGTTTTCCCTCGATGTTTTCAATGCAGCCACTTAAATTGTTGAGCGGACTCGAAACAAAACAAGGGCGTGAATGATCATGGCAGGGTTCCTCCGCGTCCAGGTTTCTCATACAAACACAAGACCAAAAAAGGTAAATCGCAGAGCACAATAAAGGAATTTTAATTTAGTTGAAAAATTTCCAACTTAGCTTCCTTTGTTGCACTCCTTGTCGCGAGGAAACGGTCGTTCGGATGCCATCAAGTAGTATTTGTCACTCCTTCCCCAGGAAACTTGTACGCGAGGAACCCTTCTATTCTTACAGAAAAAACAAAAGAAAAGAGGGTGATTGGGAACTTTTGGCAGTCCACTTGCCATTTCACATGAGTTAGAGTATAACCATAACATGGCATGTGTTTACATCTAAACGAGAAAAGTGCACACGTCCATGAAAATACTATTCATCTCGCCCCAAACGACACCACCGGCAAGGACTCTGGGTGGCCTCAACACGTCCATTTGATTCATTGAGCGGGCTCAAAACAAAACGAAGGCACAACGGGTCGCGATAGGGCTCCAGCCAAGTAGTATTTGGGCTCACGCCACTACTTCTCCCACCGTCGTTGGTATGGTCGGGTGTAGGATCGAAAGTATGTCTAAAGGGGGGTGATTAGACTACTTGACTAAATAAAACTTAATCTTTTCCCAATTTTAATTCTTGGCAGATTTTAGCAACTTAGCACAAGTCAAGCAATCACAATACAATTCAAGCAAGCATGCAAAGAGTATATGAGCAGCGGAAAGTAAAGCATGCAACTTGCAATAGAGTAAATGGGAGGAGTTTGGAGGGAGCAAACGCAATGCTGACACGGAGATTTTTGGCGTGGTTCCGATAGGTGGTGCTATCGTACATCCACGTTGATGAAGACTTCAACCCACGAAGGGTAAAGGCTGCGAGAGTCCATGGAGGGCTCCACCCATGAAGGGTCCATGAAGAAGCAACCTTGTCTATCCCACCATGGCCATCGCCCACGAAGGACTTGCCTCACTTGGGTGGATCTTCACGAAGTAGGCGATCTCCTTGCCCTTACAAACTCCTTGGTTTAACTCCACAATCTTGACGGAGGCTCCCAAGTGACACCTAACCAATCTAGGAGACACCACTCTCTAAAAGGTAATAGATGGTGTGTTGATGATGAACTCCTTGCTCTTGTGCTTCAAATGATAGTCTCCCCAACACTCAACTCTCTCTCACAGATTTGGCTATGGTGGAAAGATGATTTGAGTGGAAAGCAACTTGGGGAAGGCTAGAGATCAAGATTCTTGTGGTTGGAATGGAATGTCTTGGTGTCAACACATGAGTAGGTGGTTCTCTCTCATAAAATGAATGTTGGAAGTGTAGGCACGTTTTAATGGCTCTCTCCATGAATGAAGAATGGGTGGACGGGTATATATAGCCTCCACACAAAATATAACTGTCACACACAGATTCCCAAACTCGGTGAGACCGAATGGTAAAACTCGATCTAACCGATTTAGGTCAAAATATGAACATTAAGCTTTTCGGTGGGACCGATATAATCAACTCGGTGGGACCGATGCGCTAGGCTTAGGGCATAACGTAATCTCGGTGTGACCGATCATAAGAACTTGGTGGGACTGATTTCAGTAATAGGCACATAGAGAGTTGGTCAGGAAAACTCGGTGGGACCGATTCACTCATCTCGGTGAGACCGAGACGTACGAAAAGGAAACAGTGAATTTGCATTGCAAGCTCGGTGGGAATGATTCGCTCATTTCGGTGGGACCAAAACGATAAGAAAAGGAAACAATGAGTGTGAAATCCCATCTCGGTGAGACCGAGATCCCGATCGGTGAAACCAAAGTGACTAGGGTTTGTAGCAGTGGCTATGTCAAATGAACTCGGTGGCGCCGGATATATCAAATTGGTGGGTCCGAGTTTGACTTTTAGGTTTAGGACATATGTGGAAATGAGAAAGTGGTTGAGGGTTTTGGAGCATATCACTAAGCATCTTGAGCAAGTAAGCCATTAAGCAACACCTCATCCCCTTTTAATAGTATTGGCTTTCCTATGGACTCAGTGTGATCTTGGATCACTTAAATAAAAATGTAGAGTCTTGATCTTGGTGCCAATATGTGTCCTTAGCATTTTGATGGGTCCACATCTCTAGTCCATGCCATGCCAATCATTGAACTTTCTAAAATGATCGTCTTGAAAGAGCATTAGTTCAATGAGCTATATGTTGTTAAGAATTACCAAAACCACCCAGGGATTAGTTGCACTTTCAATCTCCCTCTTTTTGGTAATTGATGACAACATATAGATCAAAGCTTCGACAAATGATAATAAGAATGAAAAACATTGTCGCTTTGAGAAGTATGTGATAAGCAAGAGCTCCCCCTAAATTTGTGAATTATTTAAAATTTGCTTTTGAATGCGAATGCACAACCAATTGGGATCATGGGTTACTCTTCCATGTCACATACATCTTGGTGGAGCGCTCAAAATGATAAAAATAGGAACAAGCACTCATAACCAAGGCAAAGTGAATGATCATACATTAAGGATAGATAATGTCATCATCCAAGCACAAGAAATAAGCATGATATTATCAAACACATTACACATACAAAGTATCTCACACACATAAGCATAAAGTATCTCAACCAAGCAAGCAAATAAGTAGCAAAAGAAGCAAAGATCTCTCTCTCTCTCTCTCTCTCTCTCTCTCTGCGAAGCCTATGATCTATACACTTTCTCCCCCTTTGGCAACAAGTTACCAAAAAGCTTGAAAATGCATAGTGCTAGGCGGCTCTCTAGGCTTGATCTTCAAGAGGAGGTGTTGAGAGGACTCCAAGGATGAAAGCATCAGTAGAAGTTGATGGAGCTAGTGGAGTTGCCACTGGAGTGGCAACTGGAGCTGTGGCTGCAGGGTTGATGTTGTAGCTCTAGTGTCTGGCACAGGCACGGCTCCAGACCTTTGTGTCCTAGGCACTCTCTAGAACACTTCTGTGGTTTCTTTCCCCTTCCTCTCTTCTTCTTATTCCTGGAGCTTCTCAAATGTTGTTTGAATTTCAGTCGCCTTCAAGTCAAGATCATATAATTTGGTTTCAATGATCCTCTTCAAGCTCTCCTGGTTCTGAGTCAGGGTGGCCAATCCTTTCTCTATCCTCAAGGTTGCTTGAATAAGATATCCAAGTTGGTCTTGCTTTGACTTGAGGAACACTTGTGAAGCTTCCTCAGCACTTGGCATCTTTGCTGCCTTCTCGGCTTTTGCCTTCTGTCTCTTCTCTTGAGCCTCTAGTGATGTTGGATCTTCAACAGTCATGACAACAATGTTGTCCTCAATATCAGGCTTCAAGGGAAGGTTCTCTTTGTCCAACAAGTATACTCCTTTGGGCATTTTGGAGTTTATCAACATCTGTATGTGTGGAGTATACCCACATGACCTCTTCTAGTCAGCAGCTATTCTATTGATTGTCTCAACAATCAAACTCATGACTTTGAATCTCTGAGGCAAATCAAAGAGCTGGAGCATATTAATGGAATGGCCTCTGATCATCCTGTGATCTCCTCATTTGGGCAACAAGGTGTGCCTCAATATAGTGTTCATTGTGGCCAATCCAGACATCAGGTAATACGCTGAGCCTAGCTTGTGAGTCTCCAAGGCTTTGTCAGGTATCTCCTTATACATATTTGCCATGGAGTTGTGATCCTCCTTCTTCTCAACATAGACATCAATGTCTTTCTCAGCTTCTTTGGGGACTTTTATGAGTTTGGCCCACTCATCAATAGTAGACTTGTACCTTGTACCTTCAGTCATCCACACAATCTTTCCATCGGGATATAAATGATCTGTAGAGTAAAACTGCATAATGACCTCATCATTCCATTTGGTCAACTTCTGATCCACAAACTTGTCAACTCCATTGAGCTTGAAGCTTTCATGCACTCCTGGGAAATGATCTTCATTCTCATCTATATACTCCCAATCAGCAAACTTCATATCACAAACAATGGGATTCTTGTCAAGCAACACTGTCTCATAGAAATCTTGCTGTTCTTTGGTGTGAAACCTATAGTCCACAGCAGTCCTTCTCCTCACAACATATGGATCAGCTTGTCTCCACAGTCTGAGACCTGCATCCTTTCTCTCTTTCATATTCTCAGCCACTGGATGATTGACATCATGGTCTGGAATCTTTGGCTTGAGTTTCCTGAGCACTTGGGCTCCATCATCTTCTTCTTCAACCTCAGGCACTGGGGCCTTGTTCTTCTCTGCAGAAGGGATGTTCCTGGTGCTTCTCTTGGGTGCAGTCTTGGAGGCTTGAGCTGGAGCTTTGGGGGTTGTCTTGGGCTTTGAAGGAGCAGCCCCAAACTTGATGGCATCCCCCATCAGCTCTTGTGACTTGGGAGGAGGTGCAACATCCTCTTATTCCTCCTCACTTGCAGAATCTCTCCTCATAGATGGATTACCAAGCACTCTTGCAACTATTTTCCTGACTCTTTCTTTTCTCTTCTTGCCATCTCCATCTTCTCTGGCTTCTAAAGTGAATTCCATTGTCTCTTGAGTTGATGCCCTGGCCTTTGACATAGGCACTCTCCTGGCAGGTGCTTTCTTGTGCTGACCTGGCTTGGTAGAAGCAGTAGTAGCATACTCATTCTTAAGCACCTTCTTCCTTGAGCTGACTTCTTCAATCTCAAAGTCCTCATCTTCAAAGTCTGAAGTTTTCTTCTTTCTCTGCCTAGTTTGTGCCTTAGGTAGGTTGCTTGGTGTGCTCCTGCTACCCTCATCATAGCTCCCAGAGGGACTAGTGCTCTCACTCAAGTCCATCTACTCCTCTGACTTGTTCTGGCTGTCACTCTGATCAGACATACTGCACTGCAAAATGAGAGCTGACTTGTGAATAGTTGTAGATGAGATAGAGTAGATGAGCATCACAAAGTGCAGAGTTTTTGCAAAAATAATGAGTCAAAAACTTAGTTTTAGTTTTTCACAGGAAGCATTTCGGAGCTACCAATTTGTAAAACTCGGTGACACCGAAGTAACTTTGGAGTCTAAACTAGTGGAATCGGTCAGACTGAGACACGGTTCGGTGACTCCGAGTTTGCTGGGGTTTCACAAAGTCCTGATCTCGGTCACATCGATTTGCAATTTTTGGTCAGACCAAAAATCACATGTGCAATGGCCTAAGCCAAATCGGTGAGACCGATTTCTACAATTTGGTCGGTCCGAGATGAGTCCGGTGGAAACCTAACCCTAAATTTTCAAATCAAAACTAATCTAAAGGATGTTTTCTGTGAATAGATCAATCTCATAATTGGAAAGAGACATGGCATTACCTTTGTGCTAAGAATCAGAGTTAAAAGAATGCACAAAGTATCGAACTCATACCCTAGCTTGGTGATGAGCTTGCTGTGGTGGCAATGGAGGTGAAGATTTCTGTTGACGGTGGCGGAGACTAGCGGTGGGAGGTCGCTGGTGACGAGAGGACAATCCGGAGACCCGAGGCGGCAGAGTAGGACACGCGCGGGCAAAGAGGTTTGGAGAAATTTCCAAATTTTGACCCGTCGGTATATACATCCTGACCCTGTCGGTGTGACCAAGTGGAACAACCCGGTGGAACAGAGATGCAGAATCACAAGCAATTACTTCAACTCGGTGTGACCGAAAAGTTCTAATTGGTTGCACCGAGATTGAAAACTAGATCAACTCAGTGAACTCGGTACGATCGAAATGGATGAATCGGTCAGACCGAAATGCACAGAGAGGTTTTGGAAGTTTAAATCTATGACGAACCGGGGACTCCGAGTGCTCCTCACCCAGAGGGTTCGAATTTGACTTGTTCAAACTTTGTGATGTAGCGTGAATAAAGTTTGAGATGAGAAAAGCATAGATAGCTAAAGGAAGTTGTCGGTGTCAAAACCAGCGGATCTCGGGTAGGGGGTCCCGAACTGTGCGTCTAGGCGGATGGTAACAGGAGACGAGGGACACGATGTTTTTACCCAGGTTCGGGCCCCCTTGATGGAGGTAAAACCCTATGTCCTACTTGATTAATATTGATGATGTGGGTTACAAGAGTAGATCTACCACAAGATCAAGGAGGCTAAACCCTAGAAGCTATCCTATGGTATGATTGTTGTTCGTCCTATGGACTAAAGCCATCCGGTTTATATAGACACCAGAGAGGGCTAGGGTTACACAGAGTCGGTTACAAAGGTAGGAGATCTACATATCCGTATCGCCAAGCTTGCCTTCCACGCCAAGGAAAGTCCCATCCGGACACGGGACGAAGTCTTCAATCTTGTATCTTCATAGTCTTGGAGTCCGGCCGATGATGATAGTTCGGCTATCCGGACACCCCCTAGTCCGGGACTCCCTCAGTAGCCCCTGAACCAGGCTTCAATGACGATGAGTCCAGCGCGCATGTTGTCTTCGGCATTGCAAGGTGGGTTCCTCCTCCGAATAATTTATAGAAGATTGTGAACACCAGGATAGTGTCCGGCTCTGCAAAATAAATTCCACATACAACCATAGAGAGAATAATATTACACAAGTTCAATCTGCTGATGTATTTTGTGGCGTAACGTCGCACCACTACCAAGCCTTCAAATTGTTTTTATTGTTCCATCTCAGCGCGTTTAGCGGTTTCCTTGGCACGTCTTGTCGAAGCAGAGATCGTGTTCCCCTTATTCCGGGATTCCCATCAATACGGACGTGGGTAACCCAACCGCGCCATTGATTGCGGCGCTTGGGAGATAAGCGAGTTTTATCAGGCCGGTGGGGACGCATGTTTCCGTCCGCCCATATAAGGGGATAAAGATCCAACCTTTTACCTGCGCCTTCTTCCTCCTTGGCTTATCCATCTCTGCGAACTCGAGCTCTAGCGCCCAAGCCCGCACATCTCACCTCAACCTTCTCCAAATATGTCCGGAGCGGGAGGCAAGTGGATGGCCTCCTCCGTCACGGAGGGGCATATCCAGAAGCTGCGCAGCGCCGGATACTTGTCCAGCGACATCGCGCATCGGCTCCCCGACGAGGGAGAGCTCATCCCCACCCCTAGGCCCCATGAGAGGGTAGTATTCCTTCCCCATTTCCTCCGCGGACTGGGCTTCCCACTTCATCCCTTTGTCCGGGGGCTCATGTTCTACTACGGCCTAGATTTCCATGATCTGGCCCCGAATTTTATCCTCAACATCTCGGCGTTTATCGTCGTGTGCGAGGCCTTCCTCTGCATCCAGCCCCACTTCGGCTTGTGGCTCAAGACCTTCAGTGTCAAGCCGAAGGTTGTGAAGGGCAGCCAAGCGGAGTGCGGAGGCGCCATGGTGGGCAGGATGTCCCACGTTACGTGGCTGGAGGGTACTTTCGTGGAAACCATTAAGGGGTGGCAATCGGGGTGGTTCTACATCACCGAGCCGCGTGATCCCGAATGGGCAGCGGCCCCCGAATTCAGATCCGGCATCCCCACACGGCTCACCTCCTGGAAAGAGAGCGGCCGGATTTGGGGCGATTCGGAGGAGCTGACCGGACTCCAAGCCTGCGTCCAAAAGCTGGTGGACAAGAAGCTCAAGCTTGTCAACGTAGTCCAGGTCATGCTCATCCGCCAGATTCTCCCGTGCCAACGACGGGGCTTCAATATGTGGGAGTTCGATCCGGCGCAGCACCAGACTTTGAATGGGCTCTTCGACACTACGTACGAAGAGGTCTGGAAGGTGCTGTTCAAGGGCGCCGAGGCTCCCGCATCCGCTACCGAAGATCGCGGATTCAGCTCGCAGCGTCCAGCTGACGAGGTAAGTGATATTGTCCTTTACGGGACGCTTGTTATTCATAGTTTGACTCTATGCGGGATCTAAACTCCCTTTCCTTTGACAGGACTGGCTGAAGAAGGCCGCACAGGCTATCTGTCCGGCCCCATTGCCAGAGGACCCAGCTGACGCCCGCCTAACGGGGCTGCTGGCTCCGGCACCCCACGTGGTGCCGGAGAAGAAGGCCAAGAAGAAGGCCACGGGGACTCGGAAGAGTTCCCGTTTTCAGGTGCTATCGGACGATGAATCCGAGGCCGACTCCTCCCACCAAGGCGAGGAGGAGAAGAAGAAAGCCTCTCCCCCAGCGGGGGGAGGGAAGAAAAGGAAGGCCTCCCCAACAAGGGAGGCCGAAGGGTCCAAGAGGGGAAAAACTCTTCCCCCGGACTGTTCCGCCAACGCCAGTGACGACGACGAGGACTGGCCTCCAAGGGCCAAGCCTCTGGCGAGATCGTAAGTATCCGGACTCCCGAATAACTTCAAGGTTTTCGTTTTCCGCCACATTATGTCTTTCTAATGCCGCATACAACCCTGCAGTCCGCCTAAGGATGATCTCCCCACTTCGTCGAGCGGGTCCTTAGGGGCGTCGGATATGGATTCTCTTCCGACTGCCTCCACCCCCCGTGATGCGGACGATGCCGAGGTGGGATCCCAGGAAGGGACCCACCAGGAGGAGAGGGCCCCGGAGGTGTCGCAGGACAACCTCCCGGACTTTGCACCGGACTCAGCCCCGGAACCCATAGTGGCTCCGGAGTCCGGCGGGCGACCCCTTCGGAAGAAGGGCAAGACCGCGACGCCGGCTGCCTCCGTCCAACCGGAGGTGCCGGATAATTTGCTGGAGGCGCTCAACGGCGCCTCCATCAAAGAGGAACACCGCACTGTTATGAGTGCGGTGATTCAGAAGGTTCAGCTCGCCAAGAGCGGGCTGACCGAAGCCTGCAGCAGCCTTCTAACAGGCTTTGAGGTAAGAATTTCAATATATGTAAAATGGTACCGCATAGACAGTAGCCCCTGATGCTCGGTTCGGTGTTCGGAAAGAAAAGCCGGACTGAGGATCTTTAGAAAGATAAACGCAGGAGTCATGAAAATATGTCAATATGGGATTGCAGGCTGTGCTGCTGACCTCTGCCGCACTGACTGCGGAGGTCAATACTTTGAAGGAAAACCTCGAGCGGTCCGAGAACGAGCTCGGCCATGCCAAGAAGCAGCTCGAGGAAAAAGAAGGTGAGTAATACCTTATGAAAATTGTACCTTACAGAAAAGGATTTGGTTGCAAGAAAAATGACAAGGATAACTGGGGTATTGCAGGGGCCACTAACGAGGTGGCGACCCTGAAGGAGGCGGTGGCCGCGGCCGAACGCAATGCGGCTGCGGAGCGCACCGAGCGAGAGAAACAGGAGGCGCGGGTGGCGGAGGTACAGCAAGAGCTCCAGGATCTCGTGAGGAAACATGAGAGCCTGGAGCGTGACTCGAAGACTCGAGAGTCTGAGCTTGCAACGGCTCTTGAGAGTGCCAAAGCCGCTAAGGCCGAAGCCTACAAGGCCCTCCAGGAGATAGAGGCGGTGAAGAAAATAGCAGCGGGTAAGGCATTTTTCATGCAAAGTAAGCATGTGAGTGTTAATTACCTGTCGCTTACCCGAATTCGGAGCTCTCCAGGAGCGTTCGCAGATCTTCCCCGCAGCGTGTCCGATGCTGCCGCATTCTACCGGGCCGAGGAGGGGAGCTCAACGGAGAAGGTCTTCTGGTCTCAGTATGCTGAGGCCGGACATCCGGTGCCCCTTAGCGACCAGCTGAAGCAGCTGGTCGAGCTCCACAAGGCGGCCGAACAGGCCATGAAGGGCCTCATAGTTCGGCTGTGGCCTAAGGAGGCTATGCCTGGGAGCTACTTCGGCCTGGTGCGGCGGCTGGTGGACGCGTGCCCGTGGGTTGAAGTTATCAAGCACTCCGCCTGTATCGAGGGTGCGCGTCGGGCCCTTGCCCGCGCAAAGGTGCACTGGGGCAAGATGGATGCCCAGAAGCTTGTGACGGACCCCCCACCAGAGGGCAAGGAGCATCGCACGCCCGAGATGTATTATAGGAGTGTGCTGAAGGGCGCCCGCACTATTGCGGGTGAGTGCTCCAAAGATGTAATATTTGAGTAGACTCGCATTTTGTTATCCTGTGCGCTGAAAACTTGGTTCATATGCGCTAAGCAACGCTTGTTAATTTAAAATATTACCTTCTGTGCGGCTGTTTATCAAATCTGAGAGATGGCAAGTCGTCGGCTTCAGCCCCCATGCCACGAGTGCTGGGGTGTTCGGGATAAACTCGAGCGCTCTTGTTCCCATTTTTGGGTCCATCTAGGGAGGCGCTCAACACAACGAACAAGGCAACCGGACTTATAATGCTTGAACACTCTCACTTAGCCATAGAATTCTATAATTTTAAATTTCGGCGAAGCCCCTAGTTTTCGGAAGGCCGAATTTGGGGCGCTATCCACGCCTTGGCCGGACAGAATCCGGCTCCTCGCTCGAAGCGGCATAAGTCTTTAGGGACTCGCAAAGAACCTCTCGAACAGCGACCAGCTCTCGCCTCATCATGACGGTCAGTTTTAGCTTTCTCCACTGAGGCGTTAACCCAGCTCAACTGGGGCGCAATCGCAGTGGTTCTCCCAGTGCTACCTTAGCCGATAAAACGGAACGTAAGGTACCAAAACATGGGAGCCGGGCAAACCCAACTATTGACCCAAGAACATGATTCGGAGCCGATGCATATAATGCTATAAGTTCGGGGTGCCGCACTTGTGAAAGTGTTCGGACTTATCACACCATAACGCGGGAAACATAAGCCCCTGGTGTATTTAGCCGTACCAAAACGTACGGATGCAACATGTCATAGATGAACATATGTGTAAGAAAGAAATGCAATTAGAAGCAAAAATGTGCTGCATTGCTTTATTCAAATAAAAACTGTTGTAAGTGCAGGACGATACAAGTGGTGCGGTAAGCAAGGGATGGGACTGTTTAACATGTCCCCCTCCAGGGGTAGGCTACGGAATAATGCATAAAACAGATTTAATGCTCATAATGGAGACCACCTGGATTTTCGTTGTAGCCTTTCTCCTTCCCTGGCTGTTGTATCGTGGGTTCGGCATGTCTGCTGCCGGACAGGGCCTCTGACGAACGGAGTCCTGTGGGTAAAAAATAAAAGGAAAAGAAAAAGAAACGACGCACTTAAGAGCCCCTGGTGCGGTTGAGCCGCAGTTTGGGCTTATCGTGGTCGAGCCCCTTGCCCCATGCCCATGGTATCTTCGGAGCGTAATGGAGTACGCGAAGGGTCTATCTTAATGTTTTACAGGGGCTGGGGTTGGGGCCGCAATGCTACGCGTGCTCGGAACGTGCCAGGTGGTCGTGTTGTAGGTTACTCCGGGCACGCTTAGCTGTGTCCGGCCGCTTAGCAGCCGGACTCGAGAATTGCCTTAAAAGGCTGCTTTGTACTTCTGGCGCGAGAGCCGCTGTATGTTCCTCCGTTCGGAGGGAGCGTTCAATGTTTCCGTTGACCGTGATGACTCCTCTAGGGCCTGGCATCTTGAGCTTGAGGTATGCGTAGTGCGGCACCGCATTGAACTTTGCGAACGCGGTACGTCCGAGCAAGGCATGATAGCCGCTGCGGAACGGGACTATGTCGAAGATTAACTCCTCGCTTCGGAAGTTATCCGGGGATCCGAAGACCACTTCTAGTGTAACTGAGCCTGTACAATTGGCTTCTACACCTGGTATGACGCCTTTAAAGGTCGTCTTGGTAGGTTTAATCCTTGAGGGGTCTATGCCCATTTTGCGCACCGTGTCCTGATAAAGCAGGTTTAGGCTACTACCGCCGTCCATCAGGACTCTGGTGAGATGAAATCCATCGACGATTGGGTCTAGAACCAATGCGGCGAACCCACCATGGCGAATGCTGATGGGGTGGTCCCTTCGGTCGAAGGTGATCGGGCAAGAGGACCATGGATTGAACTTCGGGGCAACTGGCTCCATCACGTATACATCCCTGAGTGCACGCTTCCGCTCCCTTTTGGGTATCTGCGTGGCATATATCATGTTCACCGTCCGCACGTGTGGGGGGAAACCCGTCTGTCCTCTATTGTTTGGCGGTCGGTTCTCTTCCTCGTCGTCGCTATGTAGCCCCTTGTCGCTGTTTTCGGCAATTAACTTGCCTGCCTGCTTGAACACCCAACAGTCCCTATTGGTGTGGTTAGCTGGCTTTTCAGGGGTGCCATGTATCTGGCACAAGCGGTCGAGAATTCGTCCCAAATTGGACGGACCCTGAGTTGTTCTTTTGAATGGCTTTTTCCGTTGACCGGGTTTAGAGCCTCTGAATCCGGCATTAACTGCCGTATCCTCACTGTTATCGCCATTAATGCGGCATTTGTTTTTGTAGCGACGCGACCTGCCACTATGGTCCTTGATATCCGAACTGCCAGAATTTTTGTTGAGGTTGTTGCTGCGTGCTAGCCAGCTGTCCTCACCCGCACAGAAGCGGGTCATGAGTGATGTAAGGGCTGCCATGGATTTCGGCTTTTCCTGTCCCAGGTGCCGGGCAAGCCACTCGTCGTGGATGTTATGCTTGAAGGCCGCGAGGGCCTCGGCATCCGGACAGTCGACAATTTGGTTTTTCTTGGTTAAGAACCATGTCCAGAATTGTCTGGCCGATTCGTCTCGCTGCTGAATTATGTGGCTTAGGTCATCTGCATCTGGTGGTCGCACGTACGTGCCTTGGAAGTTATCGAGGAATGCGGCTTCCAGGTCCTCCCAACTCCCGATTAACTCTGCTGGCAAGCTGTTAAGCCAGTGTCGGGCTGGTCCTTTAAGTTTGAGTGGGAGATATTTGATAGCGTGGAGATCGTCTCCGCGGGCCATGTGGATGTGGAGGAGATAGTCCTCGATCCAGACCGCGGGGTCTGTTGTGCCATCAGAAGATTCAATATTGACGGGTTTAAACCCTTCTGGGATTTGATGATCCATTACCTCATCTGTGAAGCACAGTGGGTGTGCGGCGCCTCTGTACTGGGCGATATCGCGACAGAGCTCAAAAGAGCTTTGTCTGTTGTGTTCGGCCCGGCCGGACTTACTGTGTCCGAGGTGACGGTGATCGTCACGTATCGTGGGGCGCCCACGTGATCCATAGATCGATCTTGATTGTCTTGCCTTATCCTCCAATATGTCTCGCAGGTCCGGAGTGTTCCCCTGTGGCCTTGTGCTTTTCGAGCGATGCCGGGGTACGAGTCTAGTGAAGGGCCTTGAGGCCTCTCTGTCGCGACCACGGGGTGGTCGATCAGCCGTATTGTCTCCTGGTGAAGCAGGATCATATGCCTCCACCTCTAATCGGGGGAGCAGCTTACGTTTGGGGTAGCTTTTGGAGGGGCGTTAGAGTTCATGCTCTTCGGCCGCGAGGACTTCGGTCCATCTGTCGGCTAGCAGATCTTGATTAGCTCTAAGCTGCTGTTGTTTTTTCTTGAGGCTGTTTGTCGTGGCCATAAGCCTGCGTTTGAAACGCTCCTGTTCGACGGGATCCTCAGGTGCGACGAATTCGTCGTCGTCGAGGCTTGCCTCGTCTCCGGAGGGAGGCATATAGTCCTCTACCTCTTCTTCGGCCGCTCTCTCATGAGGGCTGGCGTCCCCCTCCTCCCGTGCTGGATCTTGCTGGAGTGGGTTGTCTTCGGCGCTATCCGGTGTATTATTGTCTCCGGTGCCGGAATCCTCATTCTTGCTATGGCGGGATTTAGAGTGGCACCGCTGACGCCGGCGCTTGGGCTGTTTCTTGGAGGGGTCATCCTCCGCTATTCCTTCGCCGTTCCCATCCTTTGGGATATCCACCATGTATATGTCGTATGAAGAGGTGGCTTTCCAGTGCCCTGTGGGCGCTGGTTCTTGGTCGTCTCCGGCATCGTCGTCCATACCGTCGATGTCCTCAGAGTCGTAATCTAGCATGTCGGTTAGGTCGTCGATAGTGGCTACCAAGTGGGTGGTGGGTGGGCTCTGAATTTCTTCATCATCCGCATCCCAACCGTCCTGGCCGCAGTCCGGCCAGGCCTCTCCTGATAACGAGAGGTACTTTAGCGAACTCAAGATGTCACCAAAAGGTGAGTGTTGAAAGATGTCCGCTGCGGTGAACTCCATGATCGGCGCCCAATCGGATTCGACTGGAGGGGGCGCGGGAGGTCCGGAGTCCGGCACCTCAGAGTCACGAGCTTCATGGGGGACAAGATCGGTGTTCGGCTCTATCGCCATAGAGGTTGCAGCCCCCGAGGTGGTGTCTAGCCATCCATCCTTGGTCTGCGCAGCCGGCTCCGAGTCGAAGATCGGAGCGGGTTCGAGTGCGGCCTCCAGGGTACTATCCGGCTGCAGAGCTAAATCATGCCCATCGTGACAGTACGGCACGCTCGGCTGTGGCTCGAATCCGTCGAGGATCAAGTCCCCGCGGATGTCAGCCGTGAAGTTCAAACTTCCAAATCTGACCTAACGGCCAGGGGCGTAGCCTTCGATCTGCTCCAGCTGGCCAAGCGAATTGGCCCGCAGTGCGAAGCCGCCGAATACGAAGATCTGTCTGGGGAGGAAGGTCTCACCCTGGACTGCATCGTCGTTGATGATCGAAGAAGCCATCGAGCCTATCGGTGAAGACACAGAGGAACTCTCAATGAAAGCACCAATGTCGGTGTCAAAACCAGCGGATCTCGGGTAGGGGGTCCCGAACTGTGCGTCTAGGCGGATGGTAACAGGAGACGAGGGACACGATGTTTTTACCCAGGTTCGGGCCCTCTTGATGGAGGTAAAACCCTACGTCCTGCTTGATTAATATTGATGATGTGGGTTACAAGAGTAGATCTACCACGAGATCAAGGAGGCTAAACCCTAGAAGCTAGCCTATGGTATGATTGTTGTTCGTCCTATGGACTAAAGCCATCCGGTTTATATAGACACCGGAGAGGGCTAGGGTTACACAGAGTCGGTTACAAAGGTAGGAGATCTACATATCCGTATCGCCAAGCTTGCCTTCCACGCCAAGGAAAGTCCCATCCGGACACGGGACAAAGTCTTCAATCTTGTATCTTCATAGTCTTGGAGTCCGGCCGATGATGATAGTTCGGCTATCCGGACACCCCTTAGTCCGGGACTCCCTCAGAAGTTCTTAGGCATTCTTGTCCATCCATTTGGTAAAAGAAGAAAATCCAAACAAACAAAGCAACAAATGGATGTCCTCGAATGAGAAAAGTATGCATTCAACATTCTCACATAATAAAATGGCAAATGAAATATGTGGCAAAGCATGCACAATCACTCTAGCATCTATCAAGCAATTGGCGATGACTAGGTCATCTATATATGAGTGTATTGACTTAGGAGTCAAATGAGAACATTTGATCATAGGTCATACTCATCGTTTAAGCACAAGTGGGGTTACCACTTTTACATAAAGCATTGTTGTGTTCACACCATTAGAGTTGCTTTAGCTCAATTATTAGAGTAAAGCTCCCCCTAGATGTGATATCCCCTCTAAGAGGGATGAAATAACCTTGGGTTTTATCGATGATGACTTCATGTAGATGTTGAAGATGTGGATGCTCATTGTTGATGTAGATCATTTGAAGCAATCCATTGGAGTGAGTTGCACTTTCAATACCTACATGTGTTAGTCCCACAAGGAACAAACAAGGACATCCATAGACATAGAGTGAAGCACACATGATGATGTCCATGAAAGCTTTAGGTTACCTTGTCCCTTGTCTCACCAACAACAGGGTTTGTGACTCCTTGAACTAGTGCAAGATGTTGAAGTTGGTTGCACTTGTTCTTCTTATTCAGGATCCTCATCATCTTGATGGGAATCCTTGGGGTTGTAGATGTACTTGATAAAGTAGAACTTGATGTAGTCTTGGGAACCCACTTGACCAAGGCCTTTGGAGCATCTTGTTCTTCTTCTTCAGGATCCTCATCATCTTGATGGGAATCCTTGGGGTTGTAGATGTACTTGATGAAGTAGAACTTGATGTAGTCTTGGGAACCCACTTGACCAAGGCCTCTGGAGCATCTTCGAATGAATCAAGCTCCTCTTGAAGCTTGTCCTTGCCTTTTAGCTTGTGGTCTTGTGGTGGAAGATCATATTGAGCTTGTGTCCCTTCGAAGGAAGTAGCATCATACTTCTCTTGTTGAGGAACAAACTTCATCTTGGGGTATTGATCTTGTTCCCGCTCAAATCCATTGGCATTGAACTTTCGTTCAAAACCAACACCTTGATTGTTCCGGTACCTTCCTTGCTTGCGTACAATTTCCTCAAATTGCTTACTTCCGGCAAGGCTCTTGTAAACATATTTCTCTATAATTCCCTTCAATAAGCTATTTTCTTGCTCAAGTGTAACTTGGCTAAGAGAATCATTAGTGGAATCAAGAGAACTACTAGAAGCAACAATATTGGATTTAGCATGATTATTGTTACTACTAGAAGAAGAATCTTTCTTGTTCTTGTCGCTAGATTTTACTTGTGGCATGTAAGTAGACAAGAGTAAATGCTTGGCAATGTAAGCAGAACTTTTCTTCCGAAGATCATCATTGATGGCTTTTAAGAACCCATGCTCTTGCTCAAGGTTGAGCTTCTCGAAGCGTAGCTTCTCATGAGTTTTTAAAAGTTCTCGATGATCTTCTAAAGTAGTTTCATGAGCTAACTTTAGAGTGTTTAGTTCTTTAGATAGACGCTCAATCTCCTTCTTATCATTGTCATTCGTTTCATCTTGATTAGCATGATTAATAGCATTTTCATCATAGTATTCATCACTAGAGTTGTCAACAAGTAAATCATCATCACCTAGCAAGTCATCTTCATCACTATTGGAATCAACATACTTGGGGTGTGTTACCTTGGGGCCTTTAGCCATGAAGCATCTCCCAATTCCTTCATTTGATGAATCAAATATGTCATAGGAGTTAGTTGACACAAGTGCTAGACCGGCAAGACCTTCATCTTGAGTATATTCGGAGTCGGAGTGATAACTTCTCTCGGAGTGGTGGTCGGAGTCGGAGCCGGATACCCATTCACCAACATGAGCTTGATGTCTTTGTTTTGTGTAGCTCCTTGATGACTTTTCCTTCCTTTCTGTATCCTTGCTTCTTCGAGAGGTTCTCCGTTCATAGCGATCATCTCTACTCCTTCTCTCTCTTGGAGGTGATTCTTCCCTTTTGCTTCTCCTTTTAGGTGAGTCTTATCTTCTTTTGTAGGGAGCTGTACACTCATTGGAGTAGTGTCCGGGTCTTCCACAATTGTGGCAATTTCGCTCACGACTAGAAGATGTTTTGTCATTATAGGACCTTGACTTGGAACTTCTTTCCTTGCTTCTACTCTTGTAGAATTTGTTGAAGTTCTTCACCATTAAGCACAATTCTTCATTGAAGGCTTGTTTCTCATTTGATGATGTAGGAGCATTACATGAGGCTTTGTAAGCACCACTAGACTTGTGGTGAAGCTCTTCTTTATCCTTGAGTGACATCTCATGAGCAACAATTCCTCCAATGACTTCGGTTGGCTTGAGGTCTTTGTAGTTTGGCATCATTTGGATCAAAGTGCACACGGTATCATATTTTCCATCTTTGTCGGTCATCTCTTCACTTCCTAAGCCAGCAATCTCATTTGTGATGAGAGCAATCCTAGAGTACATTTCAGCGACACCTTCACCATCCTTCATTTTGAACTTGTCAAGTTGACTTTGAAGCACATCCAACTTGGATTCCTTGACAGAGTCGGTACCTTCGTGCACATCAATCAAAGTATCCCAAATTTCCTTTGCATTCTCAAGATGACTGATTTTGTTGAATTCTTTGGGGCACAATCCGTTGAAGAGGATATCGCAAACTTGAGAATTGTATTGCAACATCTTTAATTCTTCTGCAGTAGCTTCACGATTCGGTTCTCTCCCATCAAAGAATTCACTTTGCAAACCAATACACACAACAGCCCAAACGACGGGGTTATGTCCAAGAATATGCATTTTCATCTTATGTTTCCAACTATCAAAATTAGTACCATCAAAGTAAGGACCTCTATGGTGGTAATTTCCCTCGCTAGACGCCATACTCTCCTAGGTTGCGAAACCAAGTCTATGATCACCAAAGCTATGGAAATCAAGGCAAATGGAGACAAAAGCTCTGATACCACTTGTAGGATCGAAAGTATGTCTAGAGGGGTGATTAGACTACTTGGCCAAATAAAACTTAACCTTTTCCCAATTTTAATTCTTGGCAGATTTTAGCAACTTAGCACAAGTCAAGCAATCACAATATAATTCAAGCAAGCATGCAAAGAGTATATGAGCAATGGAAAGTAAAGCATGCAACTTGCAACAAAGTAAGTGGGAGGAGTTTGGAGGGAGCGAACACAATGTTGGCACGGAGATTTTTGGCATGGTTCCGATAGGTGGTGCTATCGTACATCCACGTTGATGGAGACTTCAACCAACGAAGGGTAATGGCTGTGAGAGTCCACGGATGGCTTCACCCACGAAGGGTCCACAAAGAAGCAACCTTGTCTATCCCACCATGGCCATTGTCCACAAAGGACTTGCCTCACTTGGGTAGATCTTCACGAAGTCGGCAATCTCCTTGCCCTTATAAACTCCTTGGTTCAACTCCACAATTTTGACGGAGGCTCCCAAGTGACACCTAACCAATATAGGAGACACCACTCTCCAAAAGGTAATAGATGGTGTGTTGATGATGAACTCCTTGCTCTTGTGCTTCAAATGATAGTCTCCCCAACACTCAACTCTCTCTCGCAGATTTGGCTATGGTGGAAAGATGATTTGAGTGGAAAGCAACTTGGGGAAGGCTAGAGGTCAACATTCTTGTGGTTGGAATGGAATGTCTTGGTCTCAACACATGAGTAGGTGGTTCTCTCTCAGAAAATGAATGTTGAAAGTGTAGGCACGTTCTGATGGCTCTCTCCACGAATGAAGAATGGGTGGAGGGGTATATATAGCCTCCACACAAAATATAACCGTTACACACAAATTCCCAAACTCGGTGAGACCGAATGGTAAAACTCGGTCAGACCGATTCAGGTCAAAATATGAACATTAGGCTTTTTGGTGGGACTGATATAATCAACTTGGTGGGACCGATGCACTAGGGTTAGGGCATAATGTAATCTCAGTGTGACTGATCACATGAACTCCGTGGGACCAATTTCAGTAATAGGCACATAGAGAATTGGTCAGGAAAACTCGGTGGGACAGATTCGCTCATCTCGGTGAGACCGAGACGTTATGATTAGGAAACAATGAATTTGCATTGCAAACTCGGTGGGACCGATTCGCTCATTTCGGTGGGACCGAAACGTTACGAAAAGGAAATAGTGAGTTTGCAATCACATCTCGGTTAGACCGAGATCCCTATCGGTGAAAACGAAGTGACTAGGGTTTGTGGCAATTGCTATGTCAAATGAACTCGATGGCCGGATATATCAAATCGGTGGGGCCGAGTTTGACTTTTAGGTTTAGGACATATGTGGAAATGAGAAAGTGGTTGAGGGTTTTGGAGCATATCACTAAGCATTTTGAGCAAGTAAGCCATTAAGCAACACCCCATCCCCTTTTAATAGTATTGGCTTTCCTATGGACTCATTGTGATCTTGGATCACTTAAATAAAAATGTAGAGTCTTGAGCTTGTTGCCAATATGTGTCCTTAGCATTTCGAGGGGTCCACATCTCTAGTCCATGCCATGCCAATCATTGAACTTTCTAAAATGATCATTTTGAAAGAGCATTAGTTCAATGAGCTATATGTTGTTAAGAATTACAAAAACCACCTAGGGATTAGTTGCACTTTCAACGGGCATGAGGGAACGCGGCGTCGCTCTACCCTCGGCAAAGCCAGTGGGATCATCATTGTGATCCTACTACCGTGGTCCGAATGCAACTGCGGGTCGGCGTGGCGGAGGAGGTGCCTGGAGTTCTTGGATTTGATCAACAGGTGTCTTGCCGTGCTGGCGCAGTTGTCTGCGGTGAGCATTGCTGCTCTGTGTCGTCGCAGCGAGAAGATCTTGGCTCACACTTGACCGTGTAGTGCCGCTACGGTGGCTACGCTCGCCAGCTCGGCGGGGGGGGGGGGGATTCTGCTTGTTTGCACCGCCTCCGCCGTGAGTTGTTCTCCCTGGTGGGTTAGGAAGATGACCACCTTCTGCACCTCCACCTCCAGTTGCCACCGTGGTGGGCACGGTGAGTGCGCTTCCTGTGACGGCCGTGCCAGCCATGGTGTCTGCACTTCCTGCTGTGGTGGCGCCGCCTACGCCGCCCACGGACAAGTGTGAAGGAGCTCTGAAATTAGAGGGTTGTGTCGTCGTGGTGCCCTTCTTCTTGGGCGCCATTGATGATGAAGATCGATGAAATCAACGCTCGTCTATTGGTTGAGGTCCACACACGTGGATCCCCTACCTAACGTGCCAAAGATGCCGGTGTGGAACGACCATCTATGGGGCTGGCAAGCCCCTTTGTGGTTCGGCAAGGGAGATGCACAAAGCACAGAGAGCACAATCAATAGAGGATGCAAGGACCTTTACCCAGGTTCGGGCCACCAAGAGGTGTAAAACCCTACTCTTGCTTGCTATATTGGGTGTAGGTGTTTGAGCACAAATACAAGGAGCGCTATCCCCCGGCAAGGATGCATGTGGGCAGCGGCTATATAAGCATGTAGTTGTGCGTGATCCTTATAAACATTGCCCTGGCCCTCCTTTTATAGCTCAAAGGGGTTACCATAGTGGCAAAAAATGTAATTACATGGAGCTTGTCGGGTCTTCGTCTTGCCGGCCCAGCCTAGTCGGCAAGGGTTTGCTTCTGTAGTTGATCTTGATGCTTGTCTTGTACCTTGGTCTTATCGATGCGCTCTTTGATCTCTCAAAGAGCGGCTTGCTTCGTTTATAGGATCTGCTTTATAGCTTGTCAGCCTTGATCGCGGGTTGGTTTCTAGCAAGCCCCCTTGCTGGGGGTGCTACCACTGCCCGTGCATAAGTTCAGAGTACTTAGGGGGCCATTCTTAGTGCACCGACAATTGTTGGTATAAAAATTGTTACTGTGTACCTCCATATTGACCCTAGTATTGTTCGTATGCGGTAAAATTTTATTGGCGTAGCACACTCCTCTAAACATTTAGACATTTAAACCACAACTATTTAGCTAATATTGCGCACCAAGCCCAAATTTGACGATTTAGCTTGTTTGGCACCAAATTGTATGATTGGCCCCACATGTGGAGAAAAGGTGTGAGGATGTATGGGCCTCTCCTAAGCTCTGCTCTACACTACGGCCCATGGATAATCCAAAATCCACCACCATGGATCCATCATGACTAACCGCAATAGCTACTACAAAGTACCAGCTGATACAACTAGCATATCTATAAGGTCATGTCGACGTCTACTCCCACTACAAAAAAAATACACTTCCGTGATGATACGTCTTTGTCACAGTAGGTCGCGTTTTTGTCATGCATGTACATCCATGACGATTTTATGACAGAATCAAGATAGTCATACATGTGTTGTCGTAGAAGTGTTCCATGACATTACCAAAATTATCATCACGGAAGTGTCCACTTCCATGACGATAAATCGCGCATCACAGAAGTGCTTTCGTCAAGGGTGACCAACATGTGGCATCCACCATAACGGAACACCGTTAAGCTATCGGGTCGGATTTTGGATCCGATAACCCGTTAACAACCCTCACCAATGGGAAATTTCCACGTGTAAAATTCTGATTGGCCAAAGGGAACACCTGTCAGCTTGTCAGTGGGCCAGATGTCGCCCGTCCATTGGAGGAGACATGCCTATGATACGTTGACATGTGGATGGGCCCAACAGAGGACCATATAGGTTAAAAAGGCCGACCTAGTCAAAGGCTTGTAGTACTTAATCAGGTACTAGTGGGCCAGCCTAATAACAGACTGCTTAATAAAGGCCCATTTACGGCCCGAAGCCAGATCTAGCCCATTAATTGTTCGCATAATATTTGGGCCCATTTACGGCCCGAAGCTAGATCTGGCCCGTTAATTGTTCGCCCAATATTTGGGCCCATTTGGGCCCGAAGCCAGATCTGGCCCGTTAATTGTTCGCCGAATATTTGGGCCCAACTACAGCCCAGTGACTTTCGACTTGTTAGAGGCCTGATGTAGACATGGGCACATTTCAGCCCGGTGTTACTTTCGGCCTGGGAATGGCCCGTGCTGCCCATGGGCCATATATGGTCCGACGGGACATCGGGCCCACTAACGGCCCGTGCTAAAGGTGACAACAGTTAATCCCAACGTGACTTTGGGCCTGTTAAAGGTCTGTCGCATAATTCGGCCTGTTGATGCTTGTACTAAGCTTTCGGCCTCTTAAAGGCCCATGATATCAGTGGGCCAACTAAGGCCCGAGATATGTTTCGGCCTGTTAATGGCCCGTGAGCTAACTGGGCCCAAAAAGTCCCGGTCTACATTTCGGCCTGCTGAAGGCCCGTCGACGACTAGTGAAAATTGAGGCCCAACATGAATTTTGGCCTGCTAAAGGCTCGTGGTTTCATCTCGACCGTAACAGGCTAGTACAATATTCAGCCTGTTAATGGCCCAATGCTACCTGGGCCAAACTAAGCGTTGGGTCGACAAAAGGCCCAACTAAAATATAGGCCGGTGTAAGTTTGGGCCTGGCGCAATGTGTGAAGGCGCCAATCATTCGGGCCCAAGAAAGACGCAGGCCAGCCCAATTGGGGCCCGCTAAAAACCTGGACCATTAGAGTCAAATGTTTCGGCCCGGTCGACTACATCTGATTTTTTTCAGATAGCGAATGATGGCAGTAACTAGTAGGAATTAAGAACAAACCTACTCTATACAATAAAGAAATTATGGCATAGTAACTAAGAATAAACCTACATTATACAATAAAGGATTTAAGGTATATTACACCCACTGGGCATCGAAGTTCGCCACCAGTGATCATAAAGCGCAACAAAGAAGCAGATTACAAAAACTGGGCACCATTGCAGCGTAACAAAATAATACTGAACCGAGACCACTTCCAAGACAGTTCAAGAAAGGTTAGCCTTGCAGGGGAACTGCTGCGCCAGCTGCTGAGCAAGGCTGTGAGACCGGCCTAGCATGTCGGTCATAGCTTCCAGGTGTAGCTGTTTAGCGATGAGGTTCTCATTGGTGTTCTCCGCAATCTTTCTTAGAGATAGGACTTCAAGTCGAAGTTGAGTTGCAGAATGCCTTTCTGCTAGAACTTGGGACTGAAGAAGTTGAACTGATTCAAACAACGAATTGTGTGAGCTTGTCTGACTATTAGTCTCAAGTAACTTGAACACTGCATTAAGACAAGACTTTGGGGTTGTCTCGCTATCTTCTAGATGTTTTGCCTTCTTTGCTGCAATATATGTTGGGTTTGTCTCACAGCCTTCAGCAGACTTGTGCATGCCATCAGGCATATCACCCTGAAACAAAGCAGAGAGATGACAGGTTTTGCACGTGTATAAACAAAGATGATAATTGTGCTGTCAATTCCATCCAATTTAAAATTACAAAATAAAGAGTAAGTTCAAAATATCAATAGCATAATTTGGCATTGTTCATAATGTGGGGAGCTTCACCACACTATTGGATTACCACGTCAACATAACAAGCATAGATGAAGGGCAAAGAAAATCATTGTATCTATTTTGGATAATGTGCATGGCATGTTGTTCATATCATTAGCCACATCAGTAAGATAAAATAGGAGATGAAAAGGTGCAAACGTGGGCTGCTTCACCACACACTGGATTATAGATCCACAAAAACAAGCATACATATAGGGAGTATTAAGTAATGTGCATGGTATGAATAAGGAATTTGGTTTTGCAAGTAAAACTTAGAACTTACGGTTCTTGCGAACATGCATTTTGGTAGAAACGGCAAACTAAACAGCAGTAAACGATAGGGAGTATGAGCAAATTAAACAACAGTTGAGGATAAAGGCTTTAGAAGGACTGACTTACATTAACAGTTAACACCGGCTTTATAATGCCCTTCTCCATGTCAAGGGAAGGATAACTCAAGAATTTCAGCACAGAATCTTCTTCATAAGCATTGCTTGTACTCTACATTTTGTAGAGAGTAATTATAGATATGATAATACTGGAAGGGATAGAGGATAATGAAGATAAGATGCAGATTGATGCTACATAATCAACTACCAATCCCTGGAAGTACAAGCGTTACAGGACAAAATGTACTGACAAGAGCAATGGGCTACACTTCTGCACTGGCATTGTATGTGTATTCTACTTGTTGGTAAGATTAAATATAGATCTGATCTTTTGTAGTAAATGGTGGGCGAGGGAGATAAGAAGCAGAATGCTATAAAATGAACCAATCCCTCTTCCCATAATACAAGAGTGTTTTGAACACTGGTGTACTGTACAAAACGTTCTTATATTATGGGACGGAGGGAGTAGCTGTTAATGTAAGTACAGTGATAGACCACATTCAGTCCTTACAAGAGGACTGCAGAGCTAAACCTCTTCAAAAGCATTGGGTTGATTCTAAATTTATGTAAGAGTCCATACGGATCTTATAATGTCCACCAAATGGATGATTACGAGGCTAACATGTGCAGTGATGCTACATAATCAAACAGCTATGAAAGTAAGTATGGTCATACAGGGCAAGAGGTACTCACAAGAGCAATGCAGTGTGCAGTATAGTTGCGAGATTCTGTGGTCCCTTGAGAACGAATCTTCTTATACTAACAGTTTTCGTACAAGTGAGACATTAAGGAAAATGCTGAAATGTAGTTCAAATTCTGATGTGATATCATATACATACCTTACGCTGTAGCCGATACCAATGTGTAACAAGATTATTCTAGTCACCGTCGGATAGATGTAGCACCAGAGACTTTACAGAAATTTCGTTCAGAGGCTTGCCATCGAAGTGCGCTTGCCTCAGGTAGGAACGATACTTCATCAATGAGTGCTTGAAAAGCGCAACCAACCCTTGCTCGTCATCACAATCTAGTTTGCTCCTCGCCTATTTAAAAGAATGAAATCTTGTGTCTTCTGTCAGCAGAAACATATGGAGTAATGACCATGAATAACATTAGTACAGTACTTACGCGTAAGTTGCGGAGGAAGACTGGAAATTGTTCTGTGTCTGCGGTATAATCTTTCCATGAAGGAAAGATGCGCACAAAGTTCCTGACAACAACATAAGCTTCGTCTTCTAAACTGGGAAGAAATGGAACAGGGGTCCTATTTTCTACAATTGGGGCTCTCTCTGGTTCGAAAAGGGATTTGGCAACTGGATTTGGTGTACTCTTTACTGGAATGGGGGTTTTGCGTTGTACAGCTGGTGCTATGTCAACTGGCATAATCATACTGTTGCTGCAGTTGGGGTCTGCTGAGTTGGGGCATCAGAAATGACCAGTGTAGTAGGGCTAGAGTCTGCTAGAGTTGGGGTGTTTTGTGGGTCAGGTGATATTGCAACTACACCTAATGGGCTATTTGCTTTATCAGGTGCCACTACCTTTTCCAAATACTTTGCTTGTGCTCCTCCATGATCAGCAATCACCCTCTTCCTTTTGAATGTCTGATACACAAGAACAACATTTGAATGGATAAATATGGTATGATGACAGATGGAATATGTACTGAAAAAGGATAGGCAGGGCGTATTCACATACACGATGTGTAAACTAAGCTAATGGCAGTTCAACAAAGTAGAAGCAATGCAAAGCATCAGTTGCAAGATATGTGCGAGCAATGTAACCTTGGAAAGTTAGAGCAAGTACCTTAATGGGTGAATAAGATAGGGCATCTTCCTCTGACTCCTCCACTAGGGAGCTACATTGACTTAGGTTTCCCTCTAGCTCAGAATCACTGTTAGGATCATATTTTGAGCATTATCTGTAGGTGGAGAGCGTTTGCATTGCATTGCATCCAGACTTGATTTCAGTCCCTTAATGCCAAGTTTGACAACCATAGAATTGTTCTGCTTTATTTTTTCATGCGCGCAAGCTCATAATCATTATGATGTTGTTCAGAATCTGAGATTCATGAAAACATAAAAAGTAGTCAGATTATCTATGGAATGCATTGCAGATTCAACTCGAAGAGTGTCTCCCTATGATACTTCTCCAACGTATCTATAATTTTTGATTGTTCCATGCTATTTTATTATCTGTTTTGACTGATTATGGGCTTTATTATACACTTTTATATTACTTTTGGGACTAACCTATTAACCGGAGGCCCAGCCCATATTGCTATTTTATTGCCTGTTTCAGTATTTCGAAGGAAAGGAATATCAAACGGAGTCCAAACGGAATGAAACCTTCGGCAACGTGCTTTTTTGGAAGAATATCACCCAGGAGACTTGGAGTTCATGTGAGAAGACCCTCGAGGAGGCCACGAGAAGGAGGGCCCCCCCCCTACTGGGCGCGCGCCTCTGTCTCGTGGGCCCCTCGAGCACCTCCCGACCGACTTCTTTTGCCTATATAAGCCTACATACCCTAAAAACATCGAATATCAAGATAGATCGGGAGTTCCGCTGCCGCAAGCCTCTGTAGCCACCAAAAAGCTCTCGGGAGCCCGTTCCGGCACCCTGCCGAAGGGGGAACCCATCACCGGTGGCCATCTTCATCATCCCGGCGCTCTCCATGACGAGGAGGGAGTAGTTCACCCTCGGGGCTGAGGGTATGTACGAGTAGCTATGTGTTTGATCTCTCTTTCTCTCGTGTTCTCTCTTGTGTTCCCTCTCAGGCACGATCTTGATGTATCCCGAGCTTTGCTATTGTAGTTGGATCTTATGATGTTTCTCCCCCTCTACTCTCTTGTGATGAATTGAGTTTCCCTCTTGAAGTTATCTTGTCGGATTGAGTCTTTATTTGAGAACACTTGATGTATGTCTTGCCGTGTTTATCTATGGTGACAATGGGATATCACGTGCCACTTGATGTATGTTTTGGTGACCAACTTGCGGGTTCCGCCCATGAACCTATGCATAGGGGTTGACACACGTTTTCTTGATTCTCCGGTAGAAACTTTGGGGCACTCTTTGAAGTACTTTGTGTTGGTTGGATGAATCTGAGATCGTGTGATGCATATCGTATAATCATGCCCATGGATACTTGAGGTGATAATGGAGTATCTAGGTGACATTAGGGTTTTGGTTGATTTGTGTCTTAAGGTGTTATTCTAGTATGAACTCTATGATGGATTGAGCGGAAAGAATAGCTTTATGTTATTTTACTATGAACTCTTGAATAGATAGAACAGAAAGGATAACTTTGAGGTGGTTTCGTACCCTACAATAATCTCTACGTTTGTTCTTCGCTATTAGTGGCTTTGGAGTGACTCTTTGTTGCATGTTGAGGGATTGTTATATGATCTATCTATGTTATTATTGTTGAGAGAACTTGCACTAGTGAAAGTATGAACCCTAGGCCTTGTTTCCTATCATTGCAATACCGTTTACGCTCACTTTTACCACTTGTTACCTTGCTGTTTTTAGAATTTCAGAATACAAATACCTTTATCTACCATCTATTTTGCACTTGTATCACCATCTCTTCGCCGAACTAGTGCACCTATAAAATTTACCATTGTATTGGGTGTGTTGGGGACACAAGAGACTCTTTGCTATTTGGTTGCAAGGTTGTTTGAGAGAGACCATCTTCATCCTATGCCTCCTACAGATTGATAAACCTTAGGTCATTCACTTGAGGGAAATTTTCTACAGTCCTACAAACCTGTGCACTTGCAGGCCCAACAACGTCTACAAGAAGACGGTTGTGTAGTAGACATCAAGCTCTTTTCTGGCGCCATTGCCGGGGAGGCTAGGTAAAGGGCACTCACTCACACCCTGTCAACTAAGCTTTTTTCTGGTGCCGTTGCCGGGGAGGTTAGCGCTTGAAGGTATATCTTTAGATCTTGCAATCGAATCTTTTTGTTTCTTGTTTTATCACTAGTTTAGTTTATAAAAGAAAACTACAAAAAAATGGAGTTAAGTTTGTCTCATATGCTTCATCTTTTTAATATCTTTCGTGAGTATGATAAAAAGGAAAATTGTGCTCAAGTGCTAGAAGAAGAAATCTATAGAATGGTTGATACTAAATCTTTGAATGATGAGCATGATTGCAATGTTGTTAGTATGAACTCTTTGAATATCCATAGTACTAATGATGATTGCTCTAGTCATGACGAAAATATCTCTCATAAGCATGTCAACTTTTGTGGAGTGCATGTTTGCATGAACACACCAAATAGAGAAGATATATATTGCAAGAAGCATAAGTATTTAGAAACTAAGAGGTTGCAAGAAAGGCTAGATAAGAGTGCGAAGAATTTAAGATATCTTTCCCGTTGTGGATTTTGCAATGAACAAGATCATTTACATCTCCAATGCAAATTGTTTCATGATCGGATCGTGTCCAAAAATTGTGATGATTTGATCTCCCTTTCTCATTACAATGAACTTAGATTGCTTTTGGGTTATGAAGAATTGAAACATGCAACTAAGCTTATTCCAAAATTTAATCTTGAGCATTTCCTTGATATTGATCTAGAGAAGGTTTATTTGTATTGTACGGTGAATTGCATTGAAAATCCTTATATTGCCAAGTACCTAAAGAAAAGAAAGCAAATAGAAGATGATGAGAATACTAATGAAAGGGAAGAGACTTCCCAATATCCTCCTATTATTTCTTATGATGAATCAGGTAACAAGGAGGAGCTTTCTATTCAACCAATCTCATCAATAAGGAGCTCAAAGAGGAAGGTTGAACCCACACATAATGTGAAGAAGAAAAAGAAAAGAAGGAGCAACAAAGGTAGAAAGGTCCCTCCAAAATGATGTTGCTCCTATTACTCATTGTGATGATGATAATTGCTTTACTATTGGTGCTATCCATATTTTTAATGATGAGAGTGATTATGCTTATGATATGAAAGGGCCCAAGCTTGGGGAAGCTATGTTTGATGAGGATGAAATATTTGAGAATATATTTGCTGAAATTAATGTTTGTCCCAAGCTTGGGGATGCTATGTTTAATGAAGATGATATTTTTAGCATCCCAAGTTTTGATATGCAAAGTTGTTATGATGATAGCATGCCTCCTACCTATGATGATTATATTGATGAAAGTGGGTTTGGAAGAGTGTCAACTTTAGGAAGTAGTGATCCCACTATTTTGGAGTATGTTGAATTTTATTGTGATGAATATGAAAGTGGATTTGGAAGAGTGTCAACTTTATTGAGTGATTCCACTATCTTGGGAGAGGTTTCAATCGATTATGATGAGAACGAAGTTGCTACTTATGATGATTATTGTGATGAAACTTATGCTATAAAAAGTAGTGATGAATATATTTACAAATCTTGTCATGATTATGATTATGATTACCCTTTTTCTGAATATTACTCTTTTAATGTGGAAACAATTTTTAGTGTTCAAGTCTCTTATGATGCTCCCACTACTATTGATGAGAATAAATTTTCTTATGTGGAGAGTAGTAAATTTTCTATGCTTGTAGATCTTGAAAAGAATGCTTTCGGTGTTGGTTATATTGTTGAATTCATTCATGATTCTACTGAAAATTACTATGAGGGAGGAATATATGCTTGTAGGAATTGCAAAAATATCAAGTTTCCTCTCTATGTGCTTAAAGTTTTGAAGTTATGCTTGTTTTGCCTTCCTACGCTAGTTGGTTATTGTTCCCATAAGTTGTTTGCTCACAAAATCCCTATGCATAGGAAGAGGGTTAGACTTAAATGTGCTAGTCATGTGCTTCATGATGCTCCCGTTATGTTTCAATTCTTATCTTTTATGTGAGCATCATTGCCATCATCATGCCTAGCTAAAAAGGCATTAAAGAGAAGCGCTTGTTGGCAGACAGCCCAATATTTACCCTTACTGTTTTTGTGTATCCACATGATTATGATACTGTAGTAATCATGTTTTATAGCTTTTATTTCAATAAAGTGCCAAGTAGAATCTTTGGGAAGACTTGGGTGAGGTTTATGTGATCTCGCTGTAAAAAACAGAAACTTTTGCGCTCACGAGATTAGCTGCCATTTTTTACTGGAGAGTGATTTTCGGTTGATTCTATTTGAAGATGATTAATAGACAAATTACTCAGGTCCAGAAATTTATTTCATAATTTTTGGTCTTCCAGAAGTATATGTTTGATACAGATTACTACAGACTGTTCTGTTTTTGACAGATTCTGTTTTCTATGTGTTGTTTGCTTATTTTGATGAATCTATGAGTAGTATCGGAGGGTATGAACCATAGAGAAGTTAGAATACAGTAGGTTTAACACAAATATGAATTTAGAATGAGTTCATTACAGTACCTGAGTGGTGGTTTTATTTTCTTATACTAACGGAGCTTACGAGTTTTGTCTAGAGTTTTGTGTGTTTGAAGTTTTCAAGTTTTGGGTAAAGATTCGATGGACTATGGAATAAGGAGTGGCAAGAGCCTAAGCTTGGGGATACCCAAGGCACCCCAAGGTAATATTCAAGGACAACCAAGATCCTAAGCTTGGGGATGCCCCGGAAGGCATCCCCTCTTTCGTCTTTGTTCATCGGTAACTTTACTTGGAGCTATATTTTTATTCACCACATGATATGTGTTTTGCTTGGAGCATCATTTTATTTTGTTATTATTTGCTTGCTGTTATTTAGAATAATGTTTTGCATCTTTAGTTTCAATAAAAATGTCAAGATAGCCTTTACCATGCTTATTTTGCTAGTATACATGTTGCTGTTTGAAAACACAAAGTTTACCGCTTTTGCAAAACTTCCCTAGAAAATTCAGAGTATGGTATAATGTTGAATCTTTTTGCATATTGAGATCTGATAAATTTACTACAGTGGTAATTTTCTCTCATAATTTTTGGAGTCAGGGAAGTATTGATACTCTTGCATTCTTTACAGACTGTACTGTTTTGGCAGATTGCTGTTATGTTTGCATTGTTTGCATATGCTTGCTTGTTTAATGATTCTATTTGAGGATAGGAGTATTAAATATGCAGAGGCATTTAGTATTCAATGTTGAATAATAATTTTAGTGATTTGTTAAAGTAGAAAATGATATGGTTTTGCATTGGTTTATATAACCTATCTCACGAGTTCTTGTTGAGTTTGTTGTGGATGAAGCTTTTGATAAAAAGAGAAACCATGATATGAAAGGAATTAAGGAGACACAAAAGCTCAAGATTGGGGGTGCCCAAGGCACCCCAAGACAATATTTCAAGAAGTCTCAAGCATCTAAGCTTGGGGATGCCCCGGTAGGCATCCCACCTTTCTTCTTGAACAACTATAGGTTAGTATCGGTTGAGCCTAAGTTTTTGCTTCTTCACATGAGTTGTGCTATCCTTGCAATGTCATTTTATTTTGTTTGCTTGATGTTTGAATAATATACCAAGATCTGAAATTCTTTAATGAGAGAGAGTCTTCATATAGTTGCATAATTATTTAGCTACTCATTGATCTTCACATATATCTTGTTGGAGTAGTTTGTCGTTTGCTCTAGTGCTTCACTTATATCTTTTAGAGCACGGCGGTGGTTTTATTTTGTAGAAATTAATGAACTATCATGCTTCACTTATATTATTTTGAGAGTCTTAAACAGCATGGTAATTTGAACGAAAACTATCATAGGAGGTGAATTGGATGCTATGATCAATTTGATACTTGATAATTGTTTTGAGATATGGAGGTAGTGATATTAAAGTCATGCTAGTTGGGTGATTATGAATTCAAAGAATGCTTGTGTTGAAGCTAGCAAGTCCCGTAGCATGCACGTATGGTTAAAGTTGTGTAACTAATTTGAAACATGAAGTGTACCTGGCTTGTGCATCCTTATGAGTAGCGGTCGGGGACGAGCGATGGTCTTTTCCTACCAATCTATCCCCCTAGGAGCATGCACGTAGTGCTTGATTTTTGATGACTTCTAATTTTTTGCAATAAGTATATGAGTTCTTTTGACTAATGTTGAGTCCATGGATTATACGCACTTTTACCTTTCCACCATTGCTAGCCTCTTCGGTACCGTGCATTGCCCTTTCTCACCTTGAGAGTTGGTGTAAACTTCGCCGGTGCATCCAAACCCCGTGATATGATACGCTCTATCACACATAAGCCTCATTATATCTTCCTCAAAACAGCCACCATACCTACTTATTTATGGCATTTCCATAGCCATTCCGAGATATATTGCCATGCAACTTTCCATCGTTCCGTTTATCATCATCATGACATACATTACTTTTGTCATATTGCCGTTGCATGATCATGTAGTTGACATCGTATTTGTGGCAAAGCCACCATGCATTATTTTGCATACATGTCACTCTTGATTCATTGCACCATCCTGGTACACCGCCGGAGGCATTCATATAGAGTCATATCTTGTTCTAGTTTTGAGTTGTAATTCATATGTTTTAATCAATAGAAGTGTGATGATCGTCATTATTAGAGCATTGCCCAAAGAAAAAAAAAGAAAAAAAGGAAGAAAGGCCAAAAGAAAAAAAAAAGAAAGGCCCAAAAAAAATAAAAAAATGAAAGGGCAATGTTCCTATCTCTTTTTCCACAATTGTGCTTCAAAGTAGCACCTTGTTCTTCATGTAGTGAGTCTCATATGTTGTGCTTCAAAGTAGCACCATGTTTTTCATATAGTGAGTCTCATAAGTTATCTTTTTCATACTAGTGGGAATTTTTCATTATAGAACTTGGCTTGTATATTCCTACGATGGGCTTCCTGAAATGCCCTAGGTCTTCATGAGCAAGCAAGTTGGATGCACACCCACTAGTTTTCTTTTGTTGAGCATTCATAGCTCTAGTGCATCCGTTGCATGGCAATCCCTACTCCTCATGTTGACATCAATTCATGGGCATCTCCATAGCCCGTTGATTATCCTCGTCAATGTGAGACTTTCTCCTTTTTGTATTCTCCACACAATCCCCAATCATTATTCTATTCCACCCATAGTGATATATCCATGGCTCACGCTCATGTATTGCGTGAAGGTTGAAAAAGGTTGAGATTATTTAAGTACGAAACAATTGTTTGGCTTGTCATCGGGGGTATAGAAGTTGGGAACATCTTTGTGTGATGAAAATGAAGCATAGCCTAACCATATGATTTTGTAGGGATGAACTTTCTTTAGCCATGTTATTTTGAGAAGACATGATTGCTTTTATTAGTATGCTTGAAGTATTACTATTTCTTTTATCAATATGAACTTTTATTTTGACTCATTTGGATATGAACATTCATGCCACAATAAGAGAAAATTACATTGAGAATTATGTTAGGTAGCATTCCACATCAAAAGTTCTGTTTTTATCATTTACCTACTCGAGGACGAGCAAGAATTAAGCTTGGGGATGCTTGATACGTCTCCAACGTATCTATAATTTTTGATTGTTCCATGTTATTTTATTATCTGTTTTGAATGATTATGGGCTTTATTATACACTTTTATATTACTTTTGGGACTAACCTATTAACTGGAGGCCCATCCCATATTGTTGTTTTATTGCCTGTTTCAGTATTTTGAAGAAAAGGAATATCAAACGGAGTCCAAACGGAATGAAACCTTCGGCAACGTGATTTTTTGGAAGAATATCACCCAGGAGTCTTGGAGTTCACGTCAGAAGACCCTCGACGATGCCACAAGAAGGAGGGCACGCCCCCTGTCTCGTGGGCCCCTCGAGCACCTCCCGACCGACTTCTTTCGCCTATATAAGCCTACATACCCTAAAAACATCGAATATCAAGATAGATCGGGAATTCCGCCGCCGCAAGCCTCTGTAGCCACCAAAAATCTCTCAGGAGCCCGTTCCGGCACCCTGCCGAAGGGGGAACCCATCATCGGTGGCCATTTTCATCATCCCGGTGCTCTCCATGACGAGGAGGAAGTAGTTCACCCTCGGGGCTGAGGGTATGTACCAGTAGCTATGTGTTTGATCTCTCTCTCTCTCGTGTTCTCTCTCGTGTTCCCTCTCAGGCACGATCTTGATGTATCCCGAGCTTTGCTATTGTAGTTGGATCTTATGATGTTTCTCCCCCTATACTCTCTTGTGATGAATTGAGTTTCCCACTTGAAGTTATCTTGTCGGTTTGAGTCTTTATTTGAGAACACTTGATGTATATCTTGTCGTGTTTATCTGTGGTGACAATGGGATATCACGTGCCACTTGATGTATGTTTTGGTGACCAACTTGCGGGTTCCGCCCATGAACCTATGCATAGGGGTTGGCACACATTTTCTTGATTCTACGGTGGAAACTTTGGGGCACTCTTTGAAGTACTTTGTGTTGGTTGGATGAATCTGAGATTGTGTGATGCATATCGTATAATCATGCCCACGGATACTTGAGGTGACAATGGAGTATCTAGGTGACATTAGGGTTTTGGTTGATTTGTGTCTTAAGGTGTTATTCTAGTATGAACTCTATGATGGATTGGGCGAAAAGAATAGCTTTATGTTATTTTACTACGAACTCTTGAATATATAGAGCAGAAAGGATAACTTTGAGGTGGTTTCGTACCCTACCATAATCTCTATGTTTGTTCTCCGCTATTAGTGGCTTTCGAGTGACTCTTTGTTGCATGTTGAGGGATTGTTGTATGATCTATCTATGTTATTATTGTTGAGAGAACTTGCACCAGTGAAAGTATGAACCCTAGGCCTTGTTTCCTATCATTGCAATACCGTTTACGCTCACTTTTACCACTTGTTACCTTGCTGTTTTTACAATTTCAGATTACAAATACCTTTATCTACCATCTATTTTGCACTTGTATCACCTTCTCTTCGCCTAACTAGTGCACCTATAAAATTTACCATTGTATAGGGTGTGTTGGGGACACAAGAGACTCTTTGCTATTTGGTTGCAGGGTTGTTTGAGAGAGACCATCTTCATCCTACACCTCCTACGAATTGATAAACCTTAAGTCATCCACTTGAGGGAAATTTGCTACTGTCCTACAAACCTGTGCACTTGCAGGCCCAACAACGTCTACAAGAAGAGGTTGTGTAGTAGACATCACCCTATAAACCCCTGCATATGCAAAGTTCACCTCCTCAACCATGCTGACCAGACCACACACAGAAATACAAACCCCTTATGTCTCTATAACAGGCAGGCACACATTTCAAAACTGAAGTAGGAACATTAGAATCATATGAAATTCGTATTTGAACAAATAAAGTAAGAAATTATGAGTGGCATAATGTTTAGCTTCAAGGGTGGAGTGTTGGTAGTGCGACACAAAGCAAGTAGGCAGATTGTATTCCATGTAAAAGATCGAAACCTATTTAAAAGCTGGAAATGACACTTTCTTTCTATACAATGCAGTGTTCGTTGCCCACACATGATGGAAGAGATCACATAGAGAAATACTATTCACTCATGTCTACTGTTTCCAGTATTTAGAAATAGGGTGGTCCACCCTAAAAGAATATTGACAACAAATATGACAAGGCAAGCATAGATGTAGTGAATCAATCATTTACTTGTGAGCTTACTAGGACAAGTATGCAGGATTGTAACTGCAGTAAGAGACCGTCCAAAATCTGAATTAATAAGTTTGTTTAGCACTTATTGTTTGCAACTAATCGACGTGAATAATTCGATATTATATTGAATGAGTAAGAAAGACAAGTAAAATTGTCAACAAACCTGGCTTGCAGTAGTAATCTGGGTCAATGTCACTACGACCAACAATCCAAAATGACTAGTGTCTGTTCCGAGGGCCGGAATTTTGAAAACCCTGTGAACTTTAGAGGTACTAAAGATTACCGAAATACATCTGAACCATTAAGTGTAGGTAGCACTGCGCACACAACAAACCCTAATGATAGTCCTGCCTAATGAGTAATGAATCAATTAGAAAATGGGTGATGAGGAGTGGTTGCTGAGTGTTGAGGATGTATCTCAGGATAAATCGGGTTGGCTTGGTGGGTGCTGCACGCCTGAGCCCTGAACGGACTGGGAAGGTAGGCATGGCGGCACGCCCGGGCAGGAGTGACGCTGTTGGGCAAGCGGCTCCTTGCCTCCTATTAGTCCAGCGTCTCCTCCTAGAGTCATGTCGTCCGGGGACGGCAAGTCTCTGATGAGGCAGGCGGCTGGGGGCGAGTAGAGATCGGAAGCGCGCAGCGGAATAGAGGGGAATCGGGGCCTAGGACGACCCAAAATCCCAGGGTGGGCCGGCCCACCATGGGCACCCTGTAGAGATACACACCCGAGTGGCGAACATGCATTTTTGAAACTAATTTAGGAACATTTAGTTGACCAATTAAACAACTCTGTTTTAATAATATCAGATTCGTATTTGAACAACTAAGCTTGTTTAGCTTGATGGGTGGAGCAGTGTTATTATGACACGAAGCACGTATTCTGATCGTATAGTGATCATAAAAGGGGGAAACTCTAAGCATATTTTTTTAGCAAAAGAGGGTTTCCCCTCCGATTTCTATTAAAGAAACCACCACGGAACCAACATGATCAATTAAACCCTAAGCATGATCAATTAAACCATATTATGGCTGTGCCATGGCAGATTTGAAGCTGCAAACCAGAGAAATGATATTTAGCATCCATTGTTTGCTTCAAACTAAGAACTAAATTCTAAGAGCTGAAAAGAAAGTATAGTAACCAAGTTAAGATCTATTTTCTGGTCGAGATCAAAAAGTTGAGGAGATATGAAGTACCACCTCTCTTGCGGTGCCGTGTAGACATCGGGGGTGCGATGGCTGTCGGTGGCGTTGAAGCAGATCTGCGACGGTAGACAGGTGCATCGGGGGATAAGTCTTGTTGCGGTGGAAGAGAAGGTCATGTGAGCGGCCCCGGCAAAGAGGACGATGGCACCGATGAAGCGAGAGGACGCGATGCAAGGCTATTGGTCCGTCACCGTGGATGAGAAACGTCCATCTCTAGCAGTGGACGACATGGTCTTGGTAGGCGCTCTGGCATGGTGGAGGACGGTGGCGATGGATGTGGTGGAGGACGGCGGCGATGGATGGGGTGGCGGACGGAGGCTGGTGTGGGGATGGGGTATTCTAGTGCGGACGGTGTATGAATGGGAAAATGGAGGGAGAGGTACGGGGAACCATGTTTTTGGGATGCGCATGTCTGAAATATGGGAAACTTACGAACTTAGCCCCCGTTTAAAATTTGGACATCACGTCGGTTGGGGATAGGACGGTAATCTCGCATCTCGCCAATATTTTCCCAGAGCGATTCCGGGCGAGGAGAGGGTAGTTGGCGCCCATGGTTGGTGCCCATAGTGTATGAACGGGGCTGATAGGTAGGGCGGTTGTGTCACGTCTGAGTGAAGTTATAAACCTGCCCCTATCGAAAATATTTGCCTACATCGATTTCGGACAAGTCGAGTTTATTTTGTCACCCACCGTGTATGAATGGGGAATGGAGGGAGAAACAGAGGTCTTTCAGTTGAGCTTGAATCAAATGTGTTTTGCCGCCCATGTTTGACGCCCACCGTGTCGGAATGGGCTCAGAGGTGGTCGTGTCACGTCTAATCGAAGTTACTAACCTACCCCTATTTAGAGCAGTGGAAATCGGGCCGATGGATTGTCTGTGTAATGGGTAGACAGTAATTTCCATCTCCCAAACACTTGGCTTCGGGCAGTCAACGTGGGAGTGGACATTTTGCTGCTTCTTTCGAATTTTGGGACAATAAGCATCCCTGTTTACCCTGGCAACTAAATTCGAATCCATTTTATATTCCTATATGAATCTTTATAAATCATTCTATGTGTTTTTATATATCTTCAAAAGGACGACAAAGATGTATTCCACTGTCATATATGAGTATGGTTTACAAATGCCGATACTCAAATTCAAAAGCTAGAATCCAGTTTAAGGTGAATTCGAATATTTGGAACACTTCATGTCCAACTCAAATGTCACACGCAGCATAATGTGTACTCCCATTTAGATATGTACACAAGCGATGTATCAAGATTCAAATACCAAGTCAATCAACCAATAATGTACAGAACTAACAGATATATAAACACTTATAGAGTATATGGATCAATAATATCAACTAACATACATAAGCCAGGCCGCTGTACTTTTTTTTGCTACAACAGCATCCTGTTTTTAGCCAGCATCTTGGCCCTTTCCGATGCGTGCCACTTATGGTCCATCTATACTACTACTATTGTTGAATGCACATTCAGCCCGATTGGCATATTTGTAGGTCTAGCACAACAATCCAAATGAAATGTCTCCGAGTCTTATCAATTAATACAGACTTGTGCTCAAATAAAATTACAAACCAAAAAACAAAAAATAATAATTATTACATGATCTCTAAAATAAATGGTTTGATTGATTACATGAACATACAACACAAAGGTTATTCAACGATGGAAAGAACATTTCACCTATGATTTACCAAGTAGGAATTTAATTTCCTTTTTTCCTTCAGGACCTTAACAGTCTGGTCAGTCTCAGCTTGCTTCGTTTTGAAATCCACCAAATATTTAATGGTTGTCTTGATTACTGTTTGTGATTGTGATGTTTGCTTCCTCAACATGTCAACTTCATCTCTAAGTGCAGAAGCAGAATCTCTTTCTACCACTAGTTTAGCCTCTAGAGCATCAACAGTTGGCAATTCATAATGCACGATTGGGCTGGTGCCACTGCTGTGGGATGATGCAACGTCCATAGGGACATCGCTCTTTGATCTTGGGCTAACCTATTTTGCCATTAAACTTTCGATTGGATTTAGAAAAGTTGAAGTTAGCAAAACATCTCAACTGGGAGTTATAACAGCAAACCAATCAAACAAACAAGGAATTAAAGAGTTTCAATTGGATGCTGAAAAGTAGTTATTAACATCATTGTAACCCGCTGTTGCAGCAGCAAAGAAGTTAAACAAACAAGTAGATATTTAAGTTTAAGGCAAACAGGTAATTCTTAATAGTAAGTATCAAACACATAGATAGGCGCAGTCTACAATATGATTAACAGGCTGTGGCATTATGTAATCAGTAGCAAACTAAATTAAGCCAAGCAACATAATTGAACAATTTTGCAGTAAGTGGCTAACTAAAATTCCGAGAAGCAAGTAACTGAACTTATGCTAGTTCTTTGTACAAACACACTGCAACTTCTTTTTCGCTTACAAGGTTGTACGAAGGAGTCCATGGCATCAATTGCTTGGATACGCAGTCCCAATACTTCTTTCTTCCCACACTGCATGGGTAAGTCGAATGGTTAATCTGGTAAGATGGTGCGTCCTTGATATGTTATATGAGGAAGTGTAGTCAGACTAGTTGTAGCCACACACATCACACTGGCTTTTACTGTATATTTAATATGATTACTTTTGGCATATCGAGATCTAAGCAATCTACAATAGGATGAAAACACTGGCATCCTTCACATTATTGGCGAACTCAGTTCATAGAAACAACCAATTCAACCATTTTGTGGGTAAATCAAAAGCGCCACTGGAATATTTTTCACTATCCAATCATACACGCAAAAAGGGATGACGCCACCATAGGGGCTGGTATGGGCGGCCGCCTCAGGTGGCTGGAAAGTGTGCACCTAGTTTGAGTCATCCAGGTTGGCCCATGCTAGTTTTGTTCGTCCCAACGCATGAGCAGGCAATGTAAAGAATGAAGAAAAATGTTTCAATTTGGATGGGCCAATAACATAAGTGCAAGGCAGGCCCTATAGCAGGCTCGCGGCCTAAACGAGCGCCTCCCATATTGATCGACAGCAGGAAAAATCCCAATTCATTCGCTCCAGCCTCCAGTCTGGTTCGCTCCTAACCTAGCCGCCGCTGGATAGACTGACACAGCACTTCCTCGCGCCCTCGTTGGAGGGCGGTCACCGGGCTTCAAGCGAACGGAAGTACAAGAATATGAAGATCCAACCCTGGGTGTAGCTTGCGTGGGAGGCAGCGGCGGCAGCACGGGCATGGCATCGAGCTTGCGCAAACGGACAGTCGCAGCTCGCAAGAGTAGCATGCGCAACAAGCAGGTACATCACATCCTTGATTATATCTAATTCAACTCTTCAATTTCTGGCCAATAGTTAAACCTGACGGTGTTGTAAAACTGCTTGTATGTAGGGAATCTATGAGAAAATGAAACCAATTTCTACTTATTTTATAACTCCCTCAATCAATACTGAACTGACTGAATCTGATGTATCTAATCAAGTTTCCGGTGCAAACATACAAGCTCATGTTGTTCTTGAGCCTGAAGTGTCTAATGAATAGACTGCTAATGAAGGATTTCATGCAAACATTTTACATGCTCCTCATGATGAACATATAGTATCTAATGAGGGATCTAATGCAAGCATTTTGCAAGCTCATTGAAGGATTTAGTGTCTAATGATGATCTACTATGTTGAGAGAGACAGAGATTTGCAAGCATTGATGACAAGCAAATTATAGTGCATTTTCATAGCTTGAGGAAACGTCGAGGCCATCTACCAGAAAGTCCCCGTATCATGACAACATAGCAGAAATACTTTTCTAATCTGTTGTTTGAAACTATTGGCATACTTGTGCAGGATAGATATATTGATATGCAGTTTGCGCACTGGTTATACGTGCAATTACACTTCGATATTTTCAGCCAGAGAACGAATAATTCAAGCAGGTACAGACCATGTTTGCAATCCTTGTACACCATGTTGCATTTCGTGTTTTTTGGTGCTTGCATCATTTAGTGTTTATAATCTGAACTACTTTGGATCATTACTTGGTTTTCAAAGTGCATGTAGCTTCACATTTCTCAAGTTATGTTGATTTCCGGAGTGCAAGTGCCTTCATATTTTTTAACTTAAATGTTTGCCCCTGGTAACTTGAATTCGTGGATCAGCCACTGCACACAAATCATACACGAATGCCAGTACAAATTAAATGAAATGCAGGGACTTACGCTAGCTCATTGTACAGTCTCACTGCAGCTCTGCTTGCGCTTGGGATGTTCCATGTACAAGTCCATGTTACCACTTGCTTGGATGTGCAGGCCTTGTGCTCCTTGCATCCCCCTCTGCATTTTTGACACGGCGAATGGTTGATCAAATAAGAAGAATCGACCTTGATGTTGTACCGGAGGACAGATACTTACAAGGTTATACGGGTGTGCAGGATGTGTACCAGATCCCATAGCGCCGTCATGCTTCGCTAAAAAATGGATTTGCTTGTTTCAGATGATATCTCCAGAAGAAATAAGAGTTAAAGTCAGAGTTGCATAGGCGTGTCAGCTAAGAGAGCAGTGAAAGGATATCCAAACATCGTCAGAACAGTGCACAAGGGAGTGATGTGTGAATACCTAGTTCGGGCCGGCGTTTGGGCATGCTCGCCTAGCTAGAGTGCGGGTCACTTCAGAGCCGTTGAGGGTGATGCGCTGGCGTTGGCTGGCCGCGCACGGATGCAGATCTTGAGTGGCAGCAGAGCGCTACGATGCGGTGGACGAGACCGTTGGTGAAGCCCCAACGGCCTCGGGGGGCGAAGGTGCCACGATGTGCTCGGTGAAGTAGCCCTGGTGAGCTGGGAGACGGCGTCGGTGAAGCACACCTGATGCGGTGGAACTCGGTGTATGTGAGGCACGTCAGTTGCGGCGACCGACGTTGTCAGTGGACCACCCAGTGCGGTGGACGAGGGCATAGATGAGGTAGCTCCGGTGCGGTGGTGAAGCGCGACCGTCGTCTTCGTCATCATCGTCCAGCACAGAGGTGGGGAATGGTGGGGAAAGAGACGAGACGAGGGGCGATTCGAACGTTGCTTGGGTTGGTGGTCAATTAGAGATTTCAGTAATCTGGGCGCGGAAGGGGACGATGGAGAAGAGAGTTTTTGCAAGGCTAGAATTGGGGCCGCCAGATATTTCAATCCGAAACGTGGAAGCGCGAACTTATTTTGTCGTCGTCCTTTTGGGCGGGGTGGCTGGGTGCTACTCGTCCGTCCGACACACGCAACCACCCCGACAGGACTATGCTTTGGTGCCTTAAGGCACCTGCCTTTGTGTCCATGACATGTGGGCCCAACAGGTGGTTGGCCCACATGTCACTGACCCAAAGGCAGTTGCCTTTAAGGCACCAAAGTAGCATCCACCCCGACACGACCCTGGTCTGCCTGGTGCGCCTACATTTGAGAATGCAAACGAATCTTCTTTCATTTGCAAACGAATATGTATGTATATCATGCCCGTGTTTTCCTTGCAATAATTAGTCATTCGAAACGAGATACTCCCTCCGTTCACTTCTGTAAGTCGTTTCAGACAACTTAAAATGAACTGTTTTGCACATTGTCTGAAATGTCTTCAAGGTCTTACAAAAGTGAACAAAGGGAGTACTATAAATTAACTAATTATGAGTTATTTGAAAAAAAAATCTAAACGGTACCCATGCTAACATGGATTAGAGTGTGTGTCACATAATTAGTTATTTGAATTAGAGTGTGTGTCACGTAGCGATCTCCAATTCTAACGTGGATTTCGCATTTCACTGTATCCATGCTACTTTTTAATACAAATTCATATGTATATGATGAACACCATGGTAGTGAGAAAACTTTTGGATGGATTCAAACATATGACCTACAAAAAAGCACAACAAATTGAGTCAATGTCAACTTTTCGAAACTTAGTATGGCACGAATTCGAAATAATTACCCGTATGCCTGGTCCTCGGTTCAAATCTTACAATGTACACCGAATTGAAACATCGATATTAAGTCTCGTACTATGTACATTCAAATGTTGTTTT
>NC_057813.1:517577792-517593560 GCF_018294505.1 Triticum aestivum
TTCCTGTATCGGTCAATCTTCCTCTCCTAACCACCTTAGGAAGCTATTGGTTTCCAACACATGTTCATTCTTTCTCTCCATGTTTCGATCTCTAAGTCTCTCAACTACACAACCCCTTTTTCCACTCTGTTACCAAATGTATTTACCTCACACACCCGCCATTGCACCCCATGCCGATCTCTCTCTCTCTCTCTCTCTCTCCCCTCTCCCTCTCACCCTCTCGCGCTAAATACATGCATTGCCTATCTAGCCCCCCAACCTCTCATGCGCATGCACGAACGTTGTATTTCTAGGTCACTCCCTCGAGACTGTCTCACTCTTTCTTCCGCACGGCGGGCCACACTCGCTCAATCTCGCTCTCTTTATCTGAGTCTCGTTTAACCTCGTTTTCTTTCACACACAAATGATATATCTCCCTGTTCGGGCCTCGATCGACACACTCTATACTCTATCACGCAGATTGTCTATCTAGGTCAGTCCATCCAAGCCGCCGCCACTCTTTCGACCTCATGGTGGGCCACGCTCACTTAATCTCTCTCTCTCTCTCTCTCTCTCTCTTTCTCTCTGTATGTCTCGATTGACCTCGCTCTTTCTCGGGCAAAAATGATATATCACCATGTTTGAGCCCAATTCGACCTATTCACATTGTATACTCTCTCACGCACATTGTCTATCTAGGTCAATCTCTCCAACCCATCTCACTCTTTCGATCGCACGGCGACCCTATGTGATCGGTTGACCTTGCTTCCTCCCACGCACAAAATATATCTACACGTTTGTGACTGGATCATCTCTCAAGCTCTATCTTACAGCCCTCACCCTTGCCAAAAGCTCATCGGACAATATATCTCCAGAGCATATATATTTGTTCAATGAATGTCGGACCACACTCGCCTTGTCTCTCTATCTATATGTCTCTCGATTGACCTTGCTTTCTCACACCGTATCTTCCATGCATTGAAGCTACTACCTCTCCATCCCTCGCAAAGCTGGAGCTATTTACATTGCGATGGGCACTCCAACCTTGGATTAATTTGTGTAGGCCTTTATTCCGGTCGGTTTAGATTATATTTTTGTAGCATTCGGCCCACAACTACTCCAAACATCGTTGCAACCCACGCAACTCCCCTAGTTGATTTCCCTCTGGCTCGGTCATCGCTCTCTCGCACGTCCTTTCTCGCCTTTAACGTCGCACCATGGTATTATTGAAAAAACTATGTTGTTCTGTTTAATTATTATAAATAAGCTAGAAAACTACACACCGATAGTCCACTTGGAATGAAACAAATTTCGACCCACAAATTAAAGTGCTACAAACTACACACCGAGGGGCCCACATGTCATGAAAAAAATTTGGACCCATATACAAATTAAAAAATAAAGGACGAGGATCGAACATGCGACCGGGCCTTCAAGCCGCACGTCAATAGGCAACATACGTAGAATAGCAATGTTTGTTGTACCCCCCTTTGTTCACATAATGTTTTTATATTACCACAGCCTAATTAATGGATAACATGTAATATTATTTTTAGTACTATTTGCCTTCACTTACTGGTGGGTTCCATGTGTGCTCTCTCTCTCTCTCTCTCTCCTCCCCTTCTGCGTTTCGACGCACGGGCAAACAGGAAGAACTCACGGGCGATGTTGCCATTGACCATATCTGGACGCGTTCACAAGTCATGGCACCAGTTTCACGTACTAGCAGCACTAGTCAGTGTGTACGTGCAATGCACATTAATTTGGAAGTATATTAACTGCATGCGGATATTAAGTACTAGGATATTATTTGCGTGTTGTTATGTGATTAGCACTATTTTTGGCATGAAATTAACTGCACGCCAAACATGTTGAGCGCTCGACATTGAAGCAGTCTAGGTCGTTGGATAACAAGGAATACATGTGGCTTGATGACGTTTTATATTTAATTTGATACGGCTCTAGCAGAACATTCAATCGATCAAACCATAGATTTCGTTCAGTCTGACTCCGACTTTAAATTATACAACGATCGATATAAAATAAACGGAAATGATAAACGTTCGGATTTTAAGCATGGCAATCCGAACGTTTTTCATGGCAAATTTATATTACGCTGCGGCGGCGGGGGCGTCTCGCAGTGGGAAGCGGCGCCTCTGCCATGATCTGTGTGTCGTCGGGGTACTGACCGATGGCGAGGGCGGCGTCTTGCGCTGTTATTGGCGTACTCCTGGACGTTGGCCTAGCTTCAAGGAAAGCCAAAATGTTCTGGACTTCAGAGCGAGTCAACTGGCGGGAGAAGGCGACTGGCGTTGGTGCAAGGAAGCGGTCGACGGCGGCCATCCATGCCGCTGAGGGGGGGCACTGGCACTCGCACGGGGACAAACGTTGTCAACGGCACGGCGGAGACATTCGTTTGCATGGGCACCGGCATGGGCGCACACATCAGTGCACGCGCACGCGCATGCGCTGGCAGGTGCACGGGCAGCGGCACGGGCGTGCGCGTCAGTGCACGCACATGCGCATGTGCTGGCAGGTGCACAGGCGTGTGAAAGTCGGCGGGGACCTCGTGGAACCCTGTGGGATCAAACTCGGCGACAATGTGCGGCTCCCAGCCCATCAATGCCATGGGGATGGGCGTTGGCGTAGTCGGGGCGACGGGAGCCAGAACGGGAGGGGGGACAGGCGCGGTGTCTTCCCGCAAGGCCAGTTCAAGTTCGTGTGTCATGTTTTCTTTCTTTTCCTGCAATTTTACGATGCAGGTTTTGCCATGTGACATTCATCACAGAATAAACCGTTTGGTTTGCTCTACGATGGCTATTTTTGCAGGTTTCACTTCTTATGTCGTGTCAATAACGAAGGCACTATCCATCACTTATATTACTGAAAAAAAATTGGATCAGTCTGTTGTCTGAGTACAAGTTGAATCCCTATGATGAACTGCAGTTTGGTTTAACAAAAACGCCACAATTAGTCCTTCTCGCGTTTAAAAGAAATGAAGAAAAAAACTAGTTCACAGTCATGATCCTAGTCAAGTTAGAAAGCTGATCATAGCAGACCAGACACGATCACCGCTGTCTCGCACATGGTACCACCTTCAGCAACGGATCGAGCACCGGCAGTTGCTCTAGCACTAACAGCGGCAGCAACTCAATCTGATCCAGCTGAGGATTGGGCACCGACCACATCAGCGGATCAGTCTGATCTATCAGAGGATCGGGCGTCGACACCGGCACCTTCTCTGACATCGGCACTAGCTCTACAAGGAGCACCATCTCCGGCAGCAGCAACGACTTCGACACCTGCACCAACACTTGCACTTGCATCTGCTCCGGCCCGTGCAGTTGCACCGGCAACAGACTAGGCTACAATTCACACTTCATATACCAAAGTCCTTACAAAAACCGACATGTCCACCTTCTTGGTAAGCATTGGCCGCCCAAGTGCTTCGTTCTTTTTTCTTTCCATGTTGTTTCAGATGATTCACTGTGTTGATCTAACTATTTGGATATGTCTTCTTGTTTGCAAACAGAGAATTCCTAGAGCAACGAGGGAGTCGTTCAACAATTCGAGCGACCGCGGCCAAGTTTCTCTTACCATGCGTAGCCTTGGTGTGAATGAACCTGCTCAATATACCGTAAGTACAAAGGATGGTCGCATGATGATTGATGCTAAAGGATGGTCAAGGTTCAAATCTAAATCATATCTTGCGGTAGGGGATGATGTAAAAATCGAACTTTCTCGGCAAGTAGAGATGGTCCAAATCAACTTTGAAATTCTTCAGTAGCAGCACGCAACTGCCGAACTGATCTATCCTCCGAGAGATTTTGATGTAATAATCTGGCATGGTGAAACAAGTGTCCTGTGTGTATAAGTAGTACGATAGTATTATTTATCACATAGTATATAGTTGATAGAATTGCAACTCTGATTGCTGGTTAGGAAATGTCGTTCGATTTCATTCCAACAGCTGTCGTGCTTTATTCAATTTTGTGTATTCGCCTTGCGACAGAATCTAAAACCAGCGTCGTACCGATTGCTTGCAATATGAAAAGCGCTGAGGTAGAACACATGGCCCCCCAAACATGCAGGGTCGGCTTGCGGCCCAAAGTCCAGAACCGTGAGCCTATCTGAGTATTATATTCTCAGCTGAACCCCCATAAAAAAAGTTGAACCCCCATAATGCCCGTGCGTTGCAGAGGGAGTATATTTCTCGGCAAGGTGAGCATGTCTGTGATATAAAAGATTTGTATATTTCTTTACAAAGGGAGTATCTCTCTGTCAAAAAATATATTTATGTGTAACTAGTTACTCCTGTCTTTCTACTTCCTTTCGCTAATATGTGGGGCAACCGGCAATGGGGTCCACGTGCCATATGCACAAATTAGAGTGCACAACTTCACGGTAGACACACCCCGCTCGTAGTGCTGCAGTAATGCCCAATGAGCCGTCAAATCACACACCCCCCTTCCAGCTTTAGCAGTAAGCTGGACGGACGAAGCGGCAATATTTCACTGGGCCTGAATCCCCTTCTCCCTCGTCTGCTTGTTTAGAGAAAAAACCCCTCTCGGTGATTGCATAGGGTTTTCTCATGGAGAACCAGGTACGAATTCTTCATCCATCCCCGATAAATCTAAGTCCCTTGGTCGCAGGTAATCATAGGATGGCAGCTGCCGCCGTTGATGCATTTTTCTTCCTACTGAATCTAGTGTGTTTCATTTGCAGTGCCCAAAGTGCGAGTACCATACATGTTTCTGCACCCTCGGCGAGACGCCACACTTGTTCCTTCTCATCCTAACACAGCATTTTGAAATGCGCACAGTATGTTCCTAGAATCCTCTTTTCTATCCGGGAGGGTGGGGTTTTTTGAACATGCTGTGTTCTCATATTATTTTTCCTGCAGTGTATTACTTGCTCTGCCAGAACACATGTACTCAAGATGCTCGGCCTTGCCATAACTGAATACACTAGTTTAATGGTCACAGTGAAGACAAGCCATGGATATAAGTTCCGAGTTGGGTTCATGAACCAAAAAGATCACTGCTTTTTTTATGGCCGAACTTGGATAAACTTTCTCAAGTGTTACGGGCTGAAAGTTGGCGCACGAATGTTGATGGAAACAGCAGAACCTGGTCTCATATTCACTGTGATCTTCCACCCCGACGTCGTTCCAATTGTTCATCCATGTTAGTTTTGTATCTGGTTCTTGCTTGTTGCCTTGATTACTTCTTAATCCACCTATTCTGTCTAACTAATCACAATTTAACTTTAGAAGTAGCAACGAATCTCTCATGAAGATGCTACTTCTAACTAATATTTTCTTATAATTGGTGGCACGTGTAGGTTTTTTCAGAGTTAAGTAGTCTGTTCGTTTGTTACTCTTTAATAACTCGGCTATTACTGATGGCACTGAAGTTGACTGGATCGACATCCACAAGTTCCTACACTTTATTGATCGTCTTGAGGTCCTTGTGGGTGTTTCAATGGTGGAAGGCCACGTGGGATATGTGTGCCACTGCTGCGCTTGTTGAACAGGTCCAACTGTGTCAAGAAACTTATGGTACGAGCTGTTTTCTGTTATATATATTGTTCATAAACTATTGTTATACACAGTTTTACAGCTGTGATCTTCTTGAAACAGGAACTGCCCAGTTCTATTGTTCCTATACAGATGCCTGACCATGGTTGGGTCAGACTTGTGCTTGGTCACAACATGATGTTTATGTCGACCTACTCAATTCCCCTTGGAGGTGAAAAGATACTTATTCATGGGTGGTCTCAAATAATGAAGGCTCGTCCATCTTGGAGAATAGGACAGAAGATTATGTTCATGCTTTTCCATGGCTCTAAAGCGAATATCCTGTTTATTGACCACGTTGCGAGATGAAGCCGCTTTCAGAAGGTTGTGGATGCGCGGGGTGGCGTCTGGGCCTTGTCTTGGGGCTTGGAGGCCTCACCCTTGGTTAACTGTAGGAAAAGTAGAACTGTTCGGGGCGTGCTTTGTACGATTGAACCTGTATAAGTACTCATACTGCTTTCAGCTTTGGTTGTTAAGTGCCCATGCTAGTTTCAATTAAGGTTGTTAAGTACTCCTGCTGCTTTTATAGTCTGTCGTGTTTCTTCAGTCCTGTCTTCCTCTAGCTGCCAAAACCAAACCAGCGTCGGCGGGGCTGCCTGCTTCCGCCTCCCACGGCTGGCTGCGCCTCAGCGCACGCATCACCGCCCCACCGTCTCCTAAATCGTTAACGCCGACGTCCTCCGTGCGCTTTGGTGCGCTTGCCGCGGCGCCGCCTCTCGCGTTGTCAACATGTCAACAAACAACAAGAATCGGCAGAAGTACGTGGAGAGGATGACAGTAGGGGCCCACCATGTCAGCGTATGGAAAAATAAAATGCTTCCTCCTAGTGTTTTCCTGACATCTAGGACCCACGACATTGTGATCGTATATAGTCAATAGACAAGAGAACAACGCAAGATCGGCTGACACCTGGGACGTAGCTACTCGAGCAGTTTTTTTTGTTATTGTTGAGATGGATCAGGGTTTGAATTGGGTTGTGGCCCGTCTAGCCCAGGCTTATATTTTATGTTCACCATGTGACCAGCCCAACTATTTTTTTCTTTGTGAAAATGAGCCCAGTTTATTTTTTCTGAAGAATACCCAATCCAGGCCTACTTATTTTTCTACGCCTTGATGGGCTGCAACTCTTTCAAGACGCCTGCAAATCTTGAAAGTAATATGAAATGGGTTGTAAATATAAAAACAGATGACAAATTGGCAATTAATTTATAATTTCTGAATTTTTTCACATTTTCAGAATCCTATTTCACTGGGCATTAACCTAATTTAAATATATCTTCAAAGTACTTTAAATCTGGCTCGACATTTCGGTATTAAAAATAGTTTGGAACCCACAGAAATATGCAAAATTGGCCCTGGCCAACCAAAAAATAAACGACTGCAATAAATTGCATAAGAAGTTGCCATGAGCTATATATAAATTATTAAAAAAAGAGGGAGTGGTCTGACTTGTGGGCCTATTTAGTTGACGCGTATGCAAGATTTTTTTAGTTATTATATATGTCAACAAACGATTCTAGCAGACGTAACCGTTGGATGTCAATCCAACGGCCGTCATGTTTCTTCAATCTCTGATCTTCTTGCTCTAGCCGCCAAAGCAGCGCTGGCGGGACCGCCTGCTCCCGCCTCCCATGGACGGTTGTGCTGCCACGCAGGCCTCAGCGCCCCCTACTACTCCCACCGCTGGCCAGGGCATCCCTCTACTCACCCACACCCCCTGTTATTTTGCGGCGACAGCAGCCTCACACCGCAGCCGAACCGGTGAACCCTCGTACTCCTCTCCGCGTGGGCTTCCACTGCCGCGTCTTCCACGGCTCCGTGTCGTCCCCTTCCTAGGCCTCGCCGTCGTCCACCGCTATGGTGCTCTCGGCGCGGCATGGTCAATGTGGTCAACGACCGACTTCCATCGGAAGAGTACTGTATGTGGAGAGGCTGACAGCTGGGTCCACGGCAGCCGCAAGGAAGTGCCTCCTTAGTACGCGAAAAATAATTATTCCTCCACCTGGCAGCAGGGACCCACCGGACGGGCCACCAGTATTTCGTGAAAAAAAAAATTCCCCCTGACTACTGGGACCCACCGGACGGGCCACCGTATTTCGTGAAAAAAACATTCCCCCCGCTGTTAGCTCGGACCCACCGGAAGTGCCTCCTTATTACACACAAAAAATGAATACTCCCTGCTAGCTGGAACCCACCTTGGTGGGAGGCTGACTTGTGGGCCTACTAAGTTGACTGGGACGGAGGCCTTTGTCAACTTTAGTTAATATATGAACGATTCTAGCTCCAGTGATCGTATGATGTCCATCCAACGGCCGTAGTGCTTCTTCAACCTCTAGTCTTCTTGCTCCAGCCGCCCAAAGCAGCGCCGGTCGTGCCGCCTGCTCCTACCGCCCGTGGCCGGCTGTGATGCCGCGGAGGCCTAACTGCCCCCTACTACTCCCACCACTGGCCAGACCATCCCTCTATGCACCCACACCCCCTATTATTCTGCGGCGACGGTAGCCTCACACCGTAGCCGAATGAGTGAACCCTCATACTCCTCTACACGTGGGCATCCACTGCCGCGTCTTCCCCGGCTCCGCGTCATCCCCTTCCTAGGCCTCACCGTCATCCACTGCCCTGGTGCTCTCGGCGCGGCATGGTCAACGTGGTCAAGGAACGGCTTCCATCAGATGTGGACTGCACATGGAGAGGCTGACAGCTGGGTCCACGGCCGCAGCAAGGAAGTGCCTCCTTATTACGCGCAAAATAATTATTCCTCCACCTGATAGCGGGGACCCACTGGGCGGGCCACCGTATTTCACGAAAAAACATTTCCCTCTGACTGCTGGGACCCACCAGCTACATCTTCGCACGCAAGGAAGTGCGTCCGAAAAAACGATTCGCCCCCCTGACTGCTGGGACCCACCAGCTAAATCTTCGCACGCAAGGAAGTGCGTCCGAAAAAAAACGATTCGCCCCCCTGACTGTTGGGACCCACCCGCTACATCTTCGCACGCAAGGAAGTGCGTGACAGTCGGGACCCACCTGGTCGAAACGTACGTAGCGTTGTCATTCTGGTCGCGAACGTGTACGTACATACTAGTGAATGTAGAGGCGCGCACGTGTCGTAGTAGAGGCACGCACGCGTCGTAGTAGAGGCGCGCACGTAGCATGTACACGTATGTACAACGACCAGGGTGCAAGAAAGAAAATACGGCCACGTATGTGTACATACGGGCGGGGTCTCGAACGCCTACTCGCGCATACGTACGGCTAGGGCTCGTGTACATGGCTGGGTCGGAACAGAGAAACAACGTCGTCGTCGTGTTCATGGGGAGCCAACCGGCTAGGTCAGAACGTAATGCGTGGTCGTGTTCATCGGGAGGGCTTGGATGGAACAGGCGATGGAAACGAGGCCTGACGTACCGTAGAACGGAGGAAACGGCCTTGTGTTCGACTGGCCATGTTCAAAACGGGATCTTGTTCATCGGGAGGGGTTTGGCGTACCGCAAAACGGAGGAAACGGACCTCCTACGGTCGAAACGGGGGTCCTATTGATCAGGAGGGGTGTGGCGTACCGCAAAATGGACGAAACGGACTTGTGTTGGAGTGCTACGGTTGAAACGGGGGTCCTGTTCATTGGGAGGGGTGTGGCGTACCACAAAACGAGACTCCACGGGATATTGTTCATCTCCACCGTCGACCTCCTCCAGCCTCCACGGGCTACCGTCGACCTCCTCTAGCCTCCACGGGCTCCTGTTCATCCAGCCTCCACCGCGCGCTACTCCACCGGCTACTGTTCAACCACCCCTCCACGGGCACCCCTCCACCATCTACTGTTCATCCAGCCCTCCACGGGGTCGTCCTGTTCATCCAGCCCTCCACACTACAGGGTCCTGTTCATCCAGAGGCAACGCCACCGCACACTGTTCATCCCCCCCCCGCAACACTCACTGTTCATCCAATCGATCGGCTTCAGTTAGCAGCAGTAGCGAAGGAATCGCTCGATCAGATTCAGTTAACAACCATCGATCGATCGCTCGGGTTCAGTAACGCGTTGCCTGCAGTGCAATCGCTCGGGTTCAGTTAGAGCCCAATGCCCTCACTCGGGTTCAGTTAGAGCCAACGCCTCGCACACACGCGTGTACGTGTATAAGAGAAACGCGCGTCACTCGGCCCCCGACCGCTCACCGTAACCGGGAACTCCCCGAAATTTTCCTCGCCCTCGCTTCTACCATGGTTTTTTCCGTCATGGACAGCCCAAAGAATGTCATGCAGCTGCGTCTCTGGCCCGCCCAGGATGAAAAGCCCATTTTATGTCATGATTTTTTGTCATAGAAGTAGGAGCCCACCACATCTATGATGATACCGGGTTTTGTCACAATTATCATCATAGAAGTGTCATATGTATGACAAATTTTTTTTTCGTTCGGCCCAAAATGTCACGGATGTGTCTTTTTTTGTAGTGTCCTCATTAGAAGGCGACGACTAAGTCCACTTGCCCGCGTCCATGATTTCATTTCTATAACATCAACAAGCATTAGCTCCGCAACATTGTATAGTGGCTTATCGTCAGTACCCCACATTTCGTCCTTGCAACAACATGTGTCGTTGCGTACTGCCACTCCTAAAACAACATCGATCCAAGTGTCATGACTTTCAATCCTCTGCATCATATGAACACTAAAGAATTCGGCACCTCAGAAGAGATAGAGATGAACATGTATGATCATTGGATAGACACTTATGATTTCTTTGAGTAAAGGGCGGTCAATGACTGGTATTGACCAAGGGTTCCCCTATTTAGTTGTTATGATCTCTCCTCTCTCTCTCTCTCTCTCTCTCTCTCTCTCTCTCTCTCGTTGTAAACTCTCATCATGATCAATGGATGGTATCTTCCTCTTCTACAAGTTGTAGTAACTTAGCTTTAGAACCCTAGAACTACTTGGTAGACTGAGGTGATCTCTGAAACTTGTATAAAATTACCAAATCGGGGAATATGTTGTTGGGGAACGTTGCATGAAACCAAAAAAAAATCCCACGCCCACACAAGATCTATCAAGGAGATGCATAGAAACGAGAGGGGAGAGTGTGTCTATGTACCCTTGTAGACCGTAAGCGAAGCGTTTCACAACGCGATTGATGTAGTCGAACTTTCTTCGTGATCCAACTGATCGAGTACTGAACGTACGACACCTCCGCGTTCAGCAGACGTTCAACTCGGTGACGTCTGTGCCTTCTTAATCCAGCAAGACAATAAGGTAGTGGATGAGTTCGGACAACACAACAGTGTGGTGATGGTGACGGTGAAGTTATCTCTGCAGGGTGACGGTGATGGTGATGGATCCGTATGTATATTTGCAAATTTCTATGTCTACAATGCTCTGCATGGTGCTACTCTAGTTAATTTCTCCCACTATCAATATGTATCAAGATTGAGGCTCTGAGTCATCTGAATTGGTGTCAAAGCTTGCATCGGCGTAACCCTTTACAACGAACTCTTTATCACCTCCATAACCGAGAATTATTTCCTTAGTCCTCTTAGGTAACTAAGGATAAATTTTGACCGCTGTCCAGTGATTTACTCCTGGATCACTATTGTACCCCCTTGCCAAACTCATGGCAAGGTATACAATAGGTCTGGTACACAACATGTCATACTTTATAGAACCTATGGCTGAGGCATAGGGTGACTTTCAGTCTCTCTCTCTATCTTCTGTCGTGGTCGGGGTTTGAGTCTTACTCAACTTCATACTTTGCAATGTAGGCAAGAACCCTTTCTTTGATGGATCCATTTTGAACTTCTTCAAAACTTTGTCAAGGTATGTGATTTGTGAAAGTCCTATTAAGCGTCTCGATCTATCTCTATAGATCTTGAAGCCCAATACATAAGTAGCTTTACCGAGGTCTTTTATTGAAAAATTCTTATTCAAGTATCCTTTTATGCTATCCAAAAATTCTATATCATTGCCAATCAACAATATGTCATCCACATATAATATCAGAAATGCTACAGAGCTCCCACTAATTTTCTTGTAAATACAGGCTTCACATAAGTTTGTATAAAACCATATGCTTTGATCACCTCATCAAAGTGTATATTCCAACTCCGAGATGCTTGCACCAGTCCATAGATGGATTGTTGGAGCCGCACACTTTGTTAGACCTTTAGGATCGACAAAACCTTCTGGTTGCATCATATACAACTCTTCTTTAAGAAATCCATTAAGCATTGCAGTTTTCACATCCATTTGCCAGATTTCATAAAATGCGGCAATTGCTAACATGATTCGGCCAGACTTAAGCATCGCTACGGGTGAGAAAGTCTCATCATAGTCAACCCATTGAACTTGTCAAAAACCTTTTGTGACAAGTCGAGCTTTGTAGACAGTAACATTACCATCAACATCCATCTTCTTCTTGAAGATCCATTTATTCTCTATGTCGGCAAGTCCACCAAAGTCCACACTTTGTTCTCAACATTGATCTTATCTCAAATTTCATGGCTTCAAGCCATCTATCGGAATCTGTGCTCATCATAGCTTCTTCATAGTTCATAGGTTTGCCTTGGTCTAGTAACATGACTTCCGGGATAGGATTACCATACCACTCTGGTGTGGAACATGTTCTGGTTGACCTACAAAATTCAGTAGTAACTCAATCTGAAGTTTTTTGATCATCATCATTAGCTTCCTCTCTAGTTGGTGTAGGCATCACGGGAACGTTTTTCTGTGATGTGCTACTATCCAATTCGAGAGAAGGTATAGTTACCTTATCAAGTTCTACTTTCTTCCCACTCACTTCTTTCGAGAGAAACTCCTTCTCTAGAAAGGATCCATTCTTGGCAACAAAGATCTCGCCTTCGGATCTATGATAGAATGTGTACCCAATTGTTTCCTTATGCTATCCTATGAACACACACTTCTCCGATTTGGGGTCGAGCTTATCAGGTTGAAGCCTTTTGACATAAGTGTCGCAACCCCAAACTTTAAGAAACGATAGCTTAGGTTTCTTGCCAAACCATAGTTCATACAGTGTTGTCTCACCGGATTTAGACGGTGCCCTATTTAACGTGAATGCGACTGTCTCTAATGCGTAACCCCAAAATGATAGTGGTAAATCAGTAAGAGACATCATATATCACACCATATCTAATAAAGTACGGTTACGACGTTCGGGCACACCATTACACCGTGGTGTTCCAGGTGGCATGAGTTGTGAAACAATTCCACATTGTTTTAAATGAAGGCCAAACTCGTAACTCAAATATTCGCCTCCGCGATCAGATCATAGAAACTTTACTTTCTTGTTGGGATGATTCTCCACTTCTTCTGAAATTCTTTGAACTTTTCAAATGTTCCAGACTTGTGTTTCATCAAGTAAATATGCCCATACCTACTCAAATCATTTGTGAAGATCAGAAAATAACGATAACTGCCACATGCTTTAACACTCACCGGACCGCATACATCGGTATGTATTAGTTCCAATAAGTCATTAGCTCGCTCCATTGTTTCGGAGAACGGAGTTTTAGTCATCTTGCCCATGAGGCATGGTTCCCAAGTATCAAATGATTCATAATCAAGTGACTCTAAAAGTCCATCTGCATGGAGTTTCTTCATGCGCTTTACACCAATATGACCTAAATGGCAGTGCCACAAGTATGTTGCACTATCATTATCAACTTTGCATCTTTTGGCATCAATATTATGAATATGTGTATCACTATGATCGAGATTCAATAAACCATTCACATTGGGTGTATGACCATAGAAGGTTTTATTCATGTAAATAGAACAACAATTATTCTCTAAGTTAAATGAATAATCGTATTGCAATAAACATGATCTAATCATATTCATGCCCAATGCAAACACCAAATAACATTTATTTAGGTTCAACGCCAATCCCGAAGGTAGAGAGAGTGTGCAATGGTGATCTTAACAACCTTGGAATCACTTCCAACACACATCATCACCTCACCCTTAACTAGTCTCTGTTTATTCTGCAACTCTTGTTTCAAGTTACTAATCTTAGCAACTGAACTGGTATCAAATACCCTGGGGCTACTACAAACACTAGTAAGGTACACATCAATAACATGTATATCAAATATACCTTTATTTACTTTGCCATCCTTCTTATCCGCTAAATATTTGGGGAAGTTCCGCTTCTAGTGACCATTTCATTTGCAGTAGAGGCACTCGGTTTCAGGATTGGGTCCAACTTTGGGATTCTTCATGGGAGCGGCAACTTGCTGCCATTCTTCTTGAATTTCCCTTTCTTTCACTTGCCCTTTTCTTGAAACTAGTGGTCTTGTTAACCATCAACACTTGATGCTCTTTCTTGATTCATACCTTTGCCGATTTCAGCATCGCGAAGAGCTCAGGAATCATTTTCGTTATCCCTTGTATATTATAGTTCATCACGAAGTTCTGGTAGCTTGGTGATAGTGACTAGAGAACTTTGTTAATCACTACCTTATCTGGAAGATTAACTCCCACTTGATTCAAGCGATTGTAGTACCCAGACATTCTGAGCACATGCTCACTGGTTGAGCTATTCTCCTCCATCTTGTAGGCAAAGTACTTGTTAGAGGTCTCAGACCTCTCGACATGGGCATGAGTCTGAAATACCAATTTCAGCTCTTGGAACATCTCATATGCTCTGTGGAGTTAAAAACATTTTTGGAGTCCCGGTTCTAAGCCATAAAGCATAGCGCACTAAACTATCAAGTATTCATCATATCGAGCTTGCCAAACGTTCATAACGTTTGCATCTGCTCCTGCAATAGGTCCGTCACCTAGCGGTGCATCAAGGACATAATTCTTCTGTGCAGCAACGAGGATAATTCTCAGATCACGGACCCAATCCACATCATTGCTACTATCATCTTTCAACTTAGTTTTCTCTAGGAACATATCAAAAACATAGGGAAGCTACAACGCGAGCTATTGATCTACAACATAATTTGCAAATACTATCAGGACTAAGTTCATGATAAATTAAAGTTCAATTAATCAAAATACTAATGAACTCCCACTTAAATAAACATCCCTCAAGTTATCAGCGTGATACATGATCCAAATCTCTAACCCATGTTCGATCATCACATCAGATGGGGTAGTCATCAATGGTGAACATCTCTATGTTGATCATATCTACTATATAACTCATGTTCAACCTTTCGGTCTCCAGTGTTCCAAGACCATGTCTATACACACTACACCACAACACTTAATTGGGGGCAATTAACTGCTGGGAGAAGTATGTGAATAATGGAAAAAGATCTGCCGGAAAGCTTGTTACTATAGTACTTTAGAGCAGAAAAATTGCCGGTAGAACTTGGCGAACAAAGGCGCATAAACTGCCACTAATCATGTCCACGTTAAAGGGTGCACTATCTGCCGGGACAACCAAACCATGGCCCATTAGCTGTTGGGACTGTATTTTAGCGGGAGACTCAAATAATATTGGGCCAAAGCGCACGCTAACGAGAGGCGAAAATTTTGCCACCGAACGAAGTATAGACTCGGCCCCAATCTCCGAGATTCCTCTTAAAAATCGCCCCGAAATCGAGTCTATTGTGCCCTCGCCGCCGCCCCCAACCGTCACCCCTCGCCGCCGCCCTGCAACCACCGCCACTCCACCGTAGCACCGCCGAGCACCAACTAACACCGATCTAAGCCCCCACTGACCGGCCCCGTCACTGAGCCACTCCACCATAGTCAAGTACCCTCGTCCGAAGATCTGGTCCACCCTTCGCCGCTGTCAAGTATCCTCAGATCCCGTCCGCCCTTCACCGCATTCCCAGCGCCGCCCAAATGTGGTCTCTATCCACGCATTCTCCTCTCGCAGCACCGTCTCCTTGGCATCTCTCCCGAATTGCCGAGATGAGGCATGCGCCGGGCTAGGGTTTGGCGCCGCCGACCCTCCTGGTCATCCTACTCTGGTGTGTGCTCCTCCGCCCCTGGTCCACCTCGACGTCGTGCTCGCCCATCATCCTTTGTCCGTGATCCCCTAGTTCGTGCTTCTACGGCCTCCCCCTCTTGTACTTCGAGCCTAAGGTATTGCCCCTGGTGCTTCCTGGAAAAAAATTCTATGAGACCAGGTCTCACGGATTAGCAGGTGAGACCCATCCTAATGAATGACACGTGGCATTCACAAATCACAAAGCATTTGCCCCACCCCCACCTGAAATCAGGGGGGAGAGATTAGATGTTTTGTGA